>NC_047111.1:118020457-118230980 GCF_902500255.1 Thalassophryne amazonica | reverse complement strand
AAGACTGCCCACAGGCGAATGACGTAACCGACAGGCGTGAAAAAACTCTCGCATGCCCACGAGGGTTCAAGCATGTCTGATGTAATCACACGTGATTCAAATCCATATGGTTTTTGAAAAAATAATAAGGTCGGATACTTTTCTAATAGACCTCGTACTTCATCGTAGATCCTTCAAACTTGCTGGACATGATGAGGGCTCCGCCCTGAACGTCTACATATCTTAAGTTCCCACCTGCGCCATAGCGCCCCCCGGTGGTGGCGGGAAATGTCCTATTTTTACTTTAAGAGGTCCTGATGTCACATACTTAACCCAATCAACTTCATTCCACTTCTAAAACATGCATAACAAGTTGGTGAACGTAGGTGATGAACGCCATGATGTTACGAGTAACGGCGTCCGTGTGGTGGCGTGCCGAATATTGACCATTTGCCATGAAATTACGTTCTTCCTTTTGACGGCTTTAATTTTGTCACATCATCATGAAAATTGACACACAGATTGAGCACGACAACCTCTTACAATTCATAGGGGCGTCGCCCATGAGTGGTGCAAAATGCCTCAATAGCGCCCCCTTGAAACCTTCAAAAACCCCTCCACATAGGGGTTTTTTGGGAGTAGGGAGATGAAAATTGGTACACGTGTGACTTGCATAGACGTACAAAAAAGTCTCTTGCACCATGAGTCTACTCCAAACAGGAAGTCGGCCATTTTGAATTTTCTTGTCATTTTGGCGTGATTTCCACATGTTGTATTTGAACAAACTCCTCCTCGGGATTTTGTCCAATGCACTTCAAATTTCTTTGACAGCATCCACAGATGATGCTGATCAAAAGTTATCGAAAGCTTTTCTCTATGTTGAAGGGTGTGGCCGCTATTGTGCCGCCATTTTGACCCTTCGCCATGGAACATCAAGTCATGATAACTCCTTCATGCTTTGCCTCATTGACTTGAAACTTCACATGTATGATGACGGTTGGCTCCTGAACACACCCAGCCCCTCTGTTTGTACACTGAGCGCCCCCTAGTGGATGAACAATCAACATGTCATAACTCCTTGATGCATTGTGTGATTTGTTTAAAATTTTAACTGTGTGATGTGTGGTTACCCCTGCATGCACATGCCCACATGTGGTCACAAGGGCACCCACTGGCCTGGGTAGGCAGTTGCGCGGAACGAGGGCCCGTATATGACTGCTTGCAGTCCTAGTTATTATTATTATTATTATTCTCACTTTTGAAATCGAAATTTCGGCCTCTTCCCATGCTCAAAAACTCACCAAAATTTCCAAAGTCATCCGGCCGGATCTGAAATTCGATATTTTGGGGGCGTCGCACAAGGTCGCAGCGAAATCACGAAATAGCGCCCCCTACAAATTTTCAGAAACCCCTCCGTATTAGGCTTTTTTTGTCGTATCCTCATGAAATTCGGTACACATATTTACCATGCCAGGACGCATGAAAAAGTCTCTTACTGTCATGGTGAAATATCAACAGGAAGTCGGCCATTTTTATTTTCGATTTTGAGCAAATTTTTGCCATTTTTGGCCATTTCCACTACTTACATTTGAACAAACTCGTCCTAGGGATTTCATCCAAACGTCTTCAAATTTGGTCAAAATCATCACAACACAATGGTGATCCAAAGGTATCAAAAGATTCTAATTAAGTCAAAAGGCGTGGCTGCTAGGGGTCGTCAAACTTTGGCGAGCTTTTCGGAGCACGCCATTTCACTTCGAACGGCTGTCACGCCCACATACTTCATCGTAGATCCTTCAAACTTGCTGGACATGATGAGGGCTCCGCCCTGAACGTCTACATATCTTAAGTTCCCTCATGCACCATAGCGCCCCCCGGTGGTGATGGGAAATGTCCTATTTTTACTTTAACAGGTCCTGATGTCACATACTTAACCCAATCAACTTCATTCCACTTCTAAAACATGCAGAACAAGTTGGTGAACGTAGGTGATGAACGCCGTGAAGTTACGAGTAACGGCGTCCATGTGGTGGCGTGCCGAATATTGCCCATTCGCCATGAAATTACGTTCTTCCTTTTGACGGCTTTAATTTTGTCACATCATCATGAAAATTGATACACAGGTCGAGCACGACAACCTCTTACAATTCATAGGGGCATCGCCCATGGGTGGTGCAAAATGCCTCAATAGCGCCCCCTTGAAACTTTCAAAAACCCTTCCCCATAGGGTTTTTTTTTGGAGTAGGGAGATGAAAATTGGTACACGTGTGACTTGCATAGACGTACAAAAAAGTCTCTTGCACCATGAGTCTACTCCAAACAGGAAGTCGGCCATTTTGAATTTTCTTGTCATTTTGGCGTGATTTCCACATGTTGTATTTGAACAAACTCCTCCTCGGGATTTTGTCCAATGCACTTCAAATTTCTTTGACAGCATCCACAGATGATACTGAACAAAAGTTATCGAAAGCTTTTCTCTATGTTGAAGGGTGTGGCGCTATGGTGCCGCCATTTTGACCCTTCGCCATGGAACATCAAGTCATGATAACTAATTCATGCTTTGCCTGATTGACTTGAAACTTCACATTTATGATGAGGGTTGGTCCCTGAACACACCCAGCCCCTCTGTTTGTACACTGAGTGCCCCCTACTGGATGAACAATCAACATGTCATAACTCTTTGATGCATTGTGTGATTTGTTTAAAATTTTAACTGTGCGATGAGTGGTTGCCCCTGCATGCACATGCCCACATGTGGTCACAAGGGCACCCACTGGCCTGGGTAGGTGGTTGCGCGGAACAAGGGCCCGTATATGACTGCTTGCAGTCCTAGTTATTATTCTCACTCTTGAAATCGAAATTTCTGCCTCTTCCCATGCTCAAAAACTCACCAAACTTTCCAAAGTCGTCCGGCCGGATCCGAAATTCGATATTTTGGGGGCGTCGCACATGGTCGCAGAAAAATCATTAAATAGCGCCCCCTAGAAATTTTCAAAACCCCTCAAATTAAATTTCAAAGTTATTAATTTATATAGCGCCAATTCACGACAAAATCGTTTCAAGGTACTTCACAACATAAAAACAGTTAAAAATTTAAAACACAATAAAAACAACCATAAGAAAAAAACAGCAGTAAAAAAGTACAAGATTAAAAACACATCATAACACTAATGATAAAACAGGGAAAATAAATGAGTCTTTAAACGTGATTTAAAGGTCTCCACAGTGTCCGACTGCCGAATGTGTGCCGGCAGATCATTCCACAGAGCTGGGGCACGATAGGAGAAACCTCTGTGACCGGCAGACTTCTTATTCACCCTGGGAACACACAGAAGTCATGCACCCTGAGAACACAGGACCCGAGCTGGTACATAGGGGCTTATCAAGTCAGCCAGATAGGGAGGTGCAAGTCCATGAACAATTTTATAAACTAAAATCAATACTTTAAAATCCGATCTTGCAGAAACAGGAAGCCAGTGCAGGGACGCCAAGATTGGCGTAATGTGGTCAAACTTTCTGCTCCGCGTCAAAAGTCTGGCAGCAGCATTCTGAACCAATTGAAGACCCCTGATCCTGGACTGCGGTAAGCCAGAGAATAGAGCATTACAATAGTCCAATCTAGAAGAGACAAACGCATGAATCAAAGTCTCAGCATCAGCCATAGACAGAATAGGATGAATCCTCGCTATATTTCGCAAATGAAAAAAGACAGTCCTTGTAATGTCTCTAATGTGGAGATCAAAGGACAATGCAGGATCAAAAATTACTCCAAGGTTCCTCACTTTATCCGTATGATGTATAACACACGGACCTAAGCTAAATGCTAGCTGATCAAATTGATGCCGATATCTCGCTGGACCAAAAACCATAACCTCAGTCTTATCAGAATTTAAAAGTAGGAAGTTACTAGACATCCAACTTCTCACTGATGCAAGACAATCCTCCAAGGATTTTATGTGAGTAAGATTACCAGCAGTTATTGGCATATACAATTGAGTGTCATCAGCATAGCAATGAAAGGGAATCCCAAAACGCCGCAATATATTCCCGAGGGGTGCTACATAAAGAGAAAAAAAGCAAGGGGCCCAAAACGGATCCCTGAGGAACCCCAAACTTCATGTCTCTATGATCGGAGGAGGTTCCATTACACAACACACAGTAGGAACGACTAGACAGGTACGACGTCAACCATGCAAGAGCAGTTCCAGTAATCCCAAAGTGATTCTCCAGCCTATTGAGTAGAATATGGTAATCCACCGTGTCAAATGCAGCACTAAGATCCAGCAGCACCAGGACCGTAGTGATATCCGAGTCCATTGCTCGCAAAAGGTCATTCACTACTTTAGTAAATGCTGTCTCTGTGGAGTGAAATCTTCTAAAAGCAGACTGCAGTGGCTCAAAAAGATTATTCTCAGTGAGATAGTCCACAAGCTGTCGCAAGACCACTTTTTCCAGGATTTTAGAACAAAATGACAGATTTGATATCGGTCTATAATTCTTCAATACACTAGGGTCGAGATTAGATTTTTTAAGTAATGGTTTGATCACTGCAGACTTAAAACACCTAGGAACAGATCCAGAAGTCAATGAGAGATTTACAATTTCCAGCACAGTTGGTCCAAGAATGGGCCACAAGTCCTTAAACAATTTCGTTGGTATGGGATCAATTAAACAGGTTGTGCTTTTAGTAGACGTCAGGAGCTTCGTCAGTGCACCTAACGAGATACCGTCAAAATCTGTAAATCTGGATACCACCTCAGTGGGCGCATCCACCTCCACAGCAGTATGCAGTGGTTGGGCCAAAGCCTGCTGAAATATACTCAACCTAATATCCTCAATTTTCTTCTCGAAGTAATCCAAGAAGTCCTGTGCTGAGAAAGGAGAGTGAATAACAGGTGGCTGTCCATGAATAAGAAGTGCTACAGTTTCAAACAAAAACTTGGAATTATGCTTATTTTTATTAATCAATTCAGAATAATAGGCACGCTTTGTAGCCAGTAGTGCCTGCTTATAATCCAAGACAGCATCTCGCCATGCAAGATGGAACACCTCTAACTTAGAACTACGCAATTTCTGTTCAAAACCTCGAGCCTCATTGGGCTTTTTTCATTGTAGCTTCACGAAATTCGGTACACATATTTACCATGCCAGGACGCACGAAAAAGTCTCTTCATGTCATGGTGAAATATCAACAGGAAGTCGGCCATTTTGATTTTAAGTTTCGATTTTGAGCAAATTTTTGCCATTTTTGGCCATTTCCACTACTTACATTTGAACGAAGTCAGCCTAGGGATTTTATCCGATCGTCTTCAAATTTGGTCAAAATCATCACAACACAATGGTAATCAAAAGTTATCAAAATATTCTAATTAAGTCAAAAGGCGTGGCTGCTAGGGGTCGTCAAACTTTGGCGAGCTTTTCGGAGCACACCATTTCACTTCGAACGGCTGTCACGCCCACATACTTCATCGTAGATCCTTCAAACTTGCTGGACATGATGAGGGCTCCACCCTGAACGTCTACATATCTTAAGTTCCCACCTGCGCCATAGCGCCCCCGGTGGTGGCGGGAAATGTCCTATTTTTACTTTAAGAGGTCCTGATGTCACATACTTAACCCAATCAACTTCATTCCAATCAACATGAACAATCAACATGTCATAACTCCTTCATGCATTGGGTGATTTGTTTAAAATTTTAACTATGTGATGAGTGGTTGCCCCTGAATGCACATGCCCACATGTGGTCACAATGGCACCCACTGGCCTGGGTAGGCGGTCGCACGGAACGAGGGCCCATATATGACTGCTTGCAGTCCTAGTTATTATTGTTATTGTTATTGTTATTGTACTACAGCTGATGGGGATAATACATTCCACTATTCAGTATTCTGCTCAGCATTTTAATTTCTGAGAAAGCTATATATAAACAAAATCATTATTATTATTGCTGTTGTTATTATTGTTATTATTATTGTTATTGTTATTGTACTACAGCTGATGGGGATAATACATTCCACTACTCAGTATTCTGCTCAGCATTTTAATTTCTGAGAAAGCTATATATAAACAAAATTATTATTAGTAGTAGTAGTAGTAGTAGTAGTAGTTTAGCCGCATGTTCTCCTTGAATTGCTGGCTGTCTGAGTGGTGTCCAAAAAATGAGGTGGGCTTCATAGATAATTGGCAAAGCTTCTGGGGAAAACCTGGTCTTGTTAGGAGAGACGGCATCCATCCCACTTTGGATGGAGTAGCTCTCATTTCTAGAAATCTGGCCAATTTTCTTAAATCCTCCAAACCGTGACTATCCAGGGTTGGGACCAGGAAGCAGAGTTGTAGTCTTACACACCTCTCTGCAGCTTCTCTCCCCCTGCCATCCCCTCATTACCCCATCCCCGTAGAGACGGTGCCTGCTCCCAGACTACCAATAACCAGCAAAAATCTATTTAAGCAAAAAAATTAAAAAAGAAAAAATAATATAGCACCTTCAACTGCACCACAGACTAAAACAGTTAAATGTGGTCTATTAAACATTAGGTCTCTCTCTTCTAAGTCCCTGTTGGTAAATGATATAATAATTGATCAACATATTGATTTATTCTGCCTAACAGAAACCTGGTTACAGCAGGATGAATATGTTAGTTTAAATGAGTCAACACCCCCGAGTCACACTAACTGTCAGAATGCTCGTAGCACGGGCCGGGGCGGAGGATTAGCAGCAATCTTCCATTCCAGCTTATTAATTAATCAAAAACCCAGACAGAGCTTTAATTCATTTGAAAGCTTGTCTCTTAGTCTTGTCCATCCAAATTGGAAGTCCCAAAAACCAGTTTTATTTGTTATTATCTATCGTCCACCTGGTCGTTACTGTGAGTTTCTCTGTGAATTTTCAGACCTTTTGTCTGACTTAGTGCTTAGCTCAGATAAGATAATTATAGTGGGCGATTTTAACATCCACACAGATGCTGAGAATGACAGCCTCAACACTGCATTTAATCTATTATTAGACTCTATTGGCTTTGCTCAAAAAGTAAATGAGTCCACCCACCACTTTAATCATATCTTAGATCTTGTTCTGACTTATGGTATGGAAATAGAAGACTTAACAGTATTCCCTGAAAACTCCCTTCTGTCTGATCATTTCTTAATAACATTTACATTTACTCTGATGGACTACCCAGCAGTGGGGAATAAGTTTCATTACACTAGAAGTCTTTCAGAAAGCGCTGTAACTAGGTTTAAGGATATGATTCCTTCTTTATGTTCTCTAATGCCATATACCAACACAGTGCAGAGTAGCTACCTAAACTCTGTAAGGGAGATAGAGTATCTCGTCAATAGTTTTACATCCTCATTGAAGACAACTTTGGATGCTGTAGCTCCTCTGAAAAAGAGAGCTTTAAATCAGAAGTGTCTGACTCTGTGGTATAACTCACAAACTCGTAGCTTAAAGCAGATAACCCGTAAGTTGGAGAGGAAATGGCGTCTCACTAATTTAGAAGATCTTCACTTAGCCTGGAAAAAGAGTCTGTTGCTCTATAAAAAAGCCCCCCGTAAAGCTAGGACATCTTTCTACTCATCACTAATTGAAGAAAATAAGAACAACCCCAGGTTTCTTTTCAGCACTGTAGCCAGGCTGACAAAGAGTCAGAGCTCTATTGAGCTGAGTATTCCATTAACTTTAACTAGTAATGACTTCATGACTTTCTTTGCTAACAAAATTTTAACTATTAGAGAAAAAATTACTCATAACCATCCCAAAGACGTATCGTTATCTTTGGCTGCTTTCAGTGATGCCGGTATTTGGTTAGACTCTTTCTCTCCGATTGTTCTCTCTGAGTTATTTTCATTAGTTACTTCATCCAAACCATCAACATGTTTATTAGACCCCATTCCTACCAGGCTGCTCAAGGAAGCCCTACCATTATTTAATGCTTCGATCTTAAATATGATCAATCTATCTTTGTTAGTTGGCTATGTACCACAGGCTTTTAAGGTGGCAGTAATTAAACCATTACTTAAAAAGCCATCACTTGACCCAGCTATCTTAGCTAATTATAGGCCAATCTCCAACCTTCCTTTTCTCTCAAAAATTCTTGAAAGGGTAGTTGTAAAACAGCTAACTGATCATCTGCAGAGGAATGGTCTATTTGAAGAGTTTCAGTCAGGTTTTAGAATTCATCATAGTACAGAAACAGCATTAGTGAAGGTTACAAATGATCTTCTTATGGCCTCGGACAGTGGACTCATCTCTGTGTTTGTTCTGTTAGACCTCAGTGCTGCTTTTGATACTGTTGACCATAAAATTTTATTACAGAGATTAGAGCATGCCATAGGTATTAAAGGCACTGCGCTGCGGTGGTTTGAATCATATTTGTCTAATAGATTACAATTTGTTCATGTAAATGGGGAATCTTCTTCACAGACTAAAGTTAATTATGGAGTTCCACAAGGTTCTGTGCTAGGACCAATTTTATTCACTTTATACATGCTTCCCTTAGGCAGTACTATTAGACGGTATTGCTTAAATTTTCATTGTTACGCAGATGATACCCAGCTTTATCTATCCATGAAGCCAGAGGACACACACCAATTAGCTAAACTGCAGGATTGTCTTACAGACATAAAGACATGGATGACCTCTAATTTCCTGCTTTTAAACTCAGATAAAACTGAAGTTATTGTACTTGGCCCCACAAATCTTAGAAACATGGTGTCTAACCAGATCTTTACTCTGGATGGCATTACCCTGAGCTCTAGTAATACTGTGAGAAATCTTGGAGTCATTTTTGATCAGGATATGTCATTCAAAGTGCATATTAAACAAATATGTAGGACTGCTTTTTTGCATTTACGCAATATCTCTAAAATCAGAAAGGTCTTGTCTCAGAGTGATGCTGAAAAACTAATTCATGCATTTATTTCCTCTAGGCTGGACTATTGTAATTCATTATTATCAGGGTGTCCTAAAAGTTCCCTAAAAAGCCTTCAGTTAATTCAAAATGCTGCAGCTAGAGTACTGACGGGGACTAGAAGGAGAGAGCATATCTCACCCATATTGGCCTCTCTTCATTGGCTTCCTGTTAATTCTAGAATAGAATTTAAAATTCTTCTTCTTACTTATAAGGTTTTGAATAATCAGGTCCCATCTTATCTTAGGGACCTCATAGTACCATATCACCCCAATAGAGCGCTTCGCTCTCAGGCTGCAGGCTTACTTGTAGTTCCTAGGGTTTGTAAGAGTAGAATGGGAGGCAGAGCCTTCAGCTTTCAGGCTCCTCTCCTGTGGAACCAGCTCCCAATTCAGATCAGGGAGACAGACACCCTCTCTACTTTTAAGATTAGGCTTAAAACTTTCCTTTTTGCTAAAGCTTATAGTTAGGGCTGGATCAGGTGACCCTGAACCATCCCTTAGTTATGCTGCTATAGACGTAGACTGCTGGGGGGTTCCCATGATGCACTGTTTCTTTCTCTTTTTGCTCTGTATGCACCACTCTGCATTTAATCATTAGTGATCGATCTCTGCTCCCCTCCACAGCATGTCTTTTTCCTGGTTCTCTCCCTCAGCCCCAACCAGTCCCAGCAGAAGACTGCCCCTCCCTGAGCCTGGTTCTGCTGGAGGTTTCTTCCTGTTAAAAGGGAGTTTTTCCTTCCCACTGTAGCCAAGTGCTTGCTCACAGGGGGTCGTTTTGACCGTTGGGGTTTTACATAATTATTGTATGGCCTTGCCTTACAATATAAAGCGCCTTGGGGCAACTGTTTGTTGTGATTTGGCGCTATATAAAAAAATTGATTGATTGATTGATTGATAGTAGTAGTAGTAGTAGTATTATTATTATTGTTATTGTTTTTATTATTATTATTATTATTATTATTGTACTACAGCTGATGGGGATAATACATTCCACTACTCAGTATTCTGCTCTGTAAAGGGTCCTTAGAGGGTCCTGATAAAACCTGATCTCATACTCAAGTTCAGATTGTTCTGAAATTGATTAAAATCAAGCAAATTTTGCCTAAGTTATCATGGCACAAGTGCGACTGGCGCACACGTGCGCACACAGACACAGTATGATCCCAGGTCTGTCCCTTCTGGCCTTACAGCCGGTGGAGGATGACAGACTTTACAGATCCACACTGCTGTCTGTAGCTTCACTGATCAATGCACCAGAAGTCAAGATGTATCTACTGTGTTTCTTTCAGACCAGACTAACGCAGCAATTTGATGCCTTTAAACAGAAACAGTTCCAACAGTATTTATTAAGACAGCATCACACAGTCCCATGCTGACTGCTCCTTCAGCAGCCAGGCTAGATGGGAGAAGGTTTGATAGCACATCTGGTGGTGGAGTCGCTGCTTCTCCTGTGGCTCCATCAGCATGAAGATTTAATAGCCCATGGGGGGGTGGGGGTGCTGTAAATCAGGCGGGCGTTAGGCTTCTGTGATACAGACCTGTGGCTGAGGTCTGTGGAGCTACCGTTTCACTCGCAAAAGCTTGAAAAAAGACGGCAATGGAAAAGTTGAATATAGGCTATTATGGGTGCAGGAAGCAGGGTAAAGGACAGCGCGGACACGCCTCCACAGTTTTTAGTCGTGTTCAATGTGGATGCTGTCCAGGCCTGCTCAGCAGTTTGCTGGTTGGACTTTCATTCAACGGTAAAATGAACTGTCGCCATCATTTTTCAAATTAAGCAAATGTTATCTGCAATTTGATCATATTTTTTTAAAAAAGAAAGGTTTGGTATGACTGTGGTCAATGATGTGAGTCAAAGCAGAAAGTTCACTTCATGGTTCTTTCCACTATGTTGCCTGCTGGCCTGAATATTGACCAAAATCACTTATCACCCTCTGCACTCAGCAACCAGAGGAGCCTCTTCAGCCACAGACTGCTCCTTCCCAAGTGCAGGACCAACAGACTGAAAAACTCCTTTGTCCCTCCAGCCATCAGACTGTACCACTCCTCACTCAGAGGGAGGAGGAGGAACAGGAAGATGGGGGACGGGAAGGAGAGGAACAGTAGAAGCCAGTATTTGAGTAGTATTTCTGGTATTTATATTTGTATTTACATTTTTGCAAATTGTTTTTTACTTCTACTTTTGATACTCTGTGTGCTTCTTACCCTGTGTGCTGCTATACAATGCTGCTGGAACCTCAATTTCCCTGAGGGAGTCTTCCCAAGGGGTTAATAAAAGTCACTTTTTCAAGCACGTACTTAGAAAAGTGAGTACATTTTATGAATTGCACAACCGGGTCTACTGACTGATTTCAACTAACCAGACAAATCTGAACTGCAACACCAACAGTTCCAAAAGTGTGGGCCGCAGCTCCCTAGTGGGCCATGAACGTACTGCAGGTGGGTTGAGATAAGTTATTAAAAATAAATAAAGCCATCATTGATTTTCAATTTTGTCATAATTTTTTATTACCTCTCATTGTTATATTTTTATTTTTTAAATCAGAATGTCTGGTCTACACCATCACTTCCCACGTTCACTGCTTTTATTATTGGTTTAATTGTAACTCCTGTTTCACTGGAATCTCTTTTGAATTAACAGTGGAAACAATGAAAAGGTGTTTCACAAATAAAGCCCAGTAAAAGCTGCTCCATGTGTTTGTGGCTTTTCCAAACCTGTGGACTGATAATTACTTCAGCACCTGTTTTTCTTTCGGTAGCATTTTATTGATAATTGAAGGTGGCACAATGTTTCCGGCTGAAAAATATTTGTCCCCAACAACAATTCCCAAATCAGATCGCCGCGGCTCACGGTGCTAATTGCGTGTAACGGCTGCCTTTTCGCTCAGGCTTTGGCTAAATAAACGTTCTGACCTCATTCAGCTTGACAAATATGGAAATCATTAAAGAGCGAGCTAATGCGGCTAGCACTCCAAATCATACGCTACAAACGGAAGACAGAGAGACTGGAACAAATACATGTCTGTGGAAAGACAATTTTCTCCTCATAACTTTATTTTTTTTTAAGTCTCTTAAATGTGAGCTCACGATGAAAGATTTGGGAGAGCAAATGGGGGATTTACGGTGATGCGCTTTACAGAGGAAACGTCGCTCAGGCGTTCATTTGGGCAACTTGAGATCAGGAGGCGTTCATGTTCACGCAGTCGACTGGGTTTCGTTTCGGATCAGGAATTTGTCATCTTGCTTTGATTATTCAGCTTGAGACGTCTGACTTTACAAAACCTGAAGACGAACAGCAAAGATGGATGATTTTCACTTTTCACTTTTGTGCCATCGTCACAATGAGAAGGAAATATTTGTATGAAATAAACACCGCTCACATCTGTTTTCCATATATCCATATATCTATGACAAACAAGATATTTTCCAGCGATATCCTGCCAGATATTTACTTTCCACCAGCAGACACCCAAACAAAGAGCTGTGCCTTGAATTAAGACTGACAATAAAATAAAATTAAACAACAAATCTACAGAATTTACAAACTGTGGAATTTCTTCCAAGAAGAAGAAGAAGAAAAAAAAAACCTTAAAGCCAAATTGATTGACAACAGTCAGGTTCATAAGTATCGAGACAGTAGTACAGTGTTGTTGGTTGGTACGGTTAGACATTAGTGTGATCTGCTGCTGTATAAATAAACTGAATGTAAATGAAGTCTAAGACATAGTCAGTAACTTGGAAATGTTCATGTATCCATCCCTTGACTTGTCTGAAGAAAACTGGCAATAAAACTGATTATTTATAGGTATTATACCAAAGTGTTCCATTACTTATGCAACCTATCATCTTGGCTTTTATATTTTTAATTAATTTATATTAAGTTGTAGAGGTTTGTTTTCAGTTTGAGTTTAAGGCAGCTAATTTTAGAAATTTTCCCCTTTTTTTGTATATTTGTAATTAAAATTGCATAAACAAATTAAAATGTGAGAAATACCAAGTGTTCCAATACTTTTGGAGGGCACTGTATTCACTGCCTTGGAAATGTTCATGGATTGATCATCTGACTTGTCTACACAAAACTGGCTGTGAAAATGATTTTTATCAACAATAATCATCACATGTAGTCTTTTCCATTTCTTATGACCTTGGAAAATGGTGGTGCTGTTCATAAAAATGGCTGAAATTCCTAAATGGTTTGTTAAACCGCTTGAATTAAAGGTGGAAGTTGACAACATGAGCACATCTTGATTGTTTCATTTCAACTCCTTTGTGTTTGTTTTTACAGGTAAAATTCATTCATTCATTTTCATTTACTATACATGCATACTCCATTCAAGGATCACGGGGGGGGGGGGGGGTGTTGGAGCCTATCCCAGCAATCATAGGGTGTGAGGCACACAGTACACCCTGGACAGGACACCATTCTATCTCAGGGACATGTATAGACAGACGGACACATTCTCACTCACACCCTACGGTCAGTTTAGAGTCATCAATTCACCTGCATGTCTTTGGATGTGGGAGGGAACCCACATGAACATGGCAAGAACATACAAACCCAAAGAAGTTAGCAGAACTCAAAAGTTTTGAGGCAATCAACTGTCACAAACTTTTTGAGTTCATAAACTTAAAAGTCAATTGTTCCCAGAACTTAAAAGTTTTGATTATATGCTACCTCATGATTACAATTAAATGAAAGTGTTCATTAAGTAAAAGTAAGACCCTTTAGCTGCTCCCTTCTTTTTTACTCAGGGTCACCACAGCAGATCTTGCATGTTGATTTGGCACAAGTTTCACACCGGATGCCCTTCCCCTTCCTGACATAACTCCACATTACATCAAGAAATGGGGCAGGGGTGGGTTTGAATCAGGGACCTTCAACAGATAAACCAAGCACACTAACCACTTGGCCCTCACCCCTGCTAAAGTGTTCATTAAGCCAACTCAAGTATTTTCATATATAATATATATAAATATATATATTATAAATATAAATATATATATATATATATAATTACTTAATTCTTTTAAGTTGTGCTTAAGTTATGCTTTGAAGTTTTGCCTACTTAATATACAATTAGTTTAAGCCAATCAACAATTCCGAGTTTAATTTACACAAAAAGCAAGACTGTGTTACACAAACTTGAAATATTTAAGTAAGTAGAAGGTTTTCTTAAAATTCTTAAAATTTACACTGCTTAATCTTTTTAATTAATTTGAACATTCGGGTTTACAGTGCACACAGTACAGTCCAGGTGGGAAGCGATCCCATGACCTTCTTGCTGTGAGGTGTTAACAAAATTCCAAAAAAATAAATTGCCTTACTGTCCAAATGCTTATGGGCCTGATGGAAATTAAATGAAAATAGCATTTGTGTAATTTAAAAATAATAAAAATAAAATTTGAATAGTCATACACTTTTAAACATCCTCAAAGTACCATAATTCGGAGACGATTTTCCTGCCATTGGCAAAATTTAGACCTGAACCGATTCATTTTGTGTGTCTGCCATATTAAGACTCATGACTTGACTCTTAACATACGTTCATTTATCAGCTTCTGTAACAAAATGAAAACATTTACTTAAATAATAATAATTTCTCTCCTTCATGAAAACGCGGGCCTTAATGGACGTTTCACACGCTGTGAAATTAACCTTGAGGATAAAGTTAACTTTGAAAAGAAAAGCAAACATCTTCTGTGGCTTCGGTGTCAGTTTTATGAACCAAATTCAGCTTTCTCATTACGATCTCACTGTGAGCATATGGGTCAATAAAGCTACAATTGACCAATTTTCACTTTGTTGCTCTTTAATCAGCGGCGGCTCCAGAAGGATTTTTTTTCCCGTCTTGGTGGTGGTGGGACTGCATGATTTAGTGCAGAGGAGAACGAAGTTGAAGTAAAGGTGTAACTAACTATTGCATCCCCTTTCTCAAAGGACACAAGCACATACAACCCCTGGCAAAAATGATGGAATCACTGGCCTCAGAGGATGTTCATTCAGTTGTTTAATTTTGTAGAAAAAAAGCTGATCACAGACATGACACAAAACTAAAGTCATTTCAAATGGCAACTTTCTGGCTTTAAGAAACACTATAAGAAATCAAGAAAAAAGATTGTGGCAGTCAGTAACGGTTACTTTTTTAGACCAAGCAGAGGAAAAAAATATGGACTCACTCAATTCTGAGGAATAAATTATGGAATCACCCTGTAAATTTTCATCCCCAAAACTAACACCTGCATCAAATCACATCTGCTTGTTAGTCTGCATCTAAAAAGGAGTGATCACACCTTGGAGAGCTGTTGCACCAAGTGGACTGACATGAATCATGGCTCCAACACGAGAGATGTCAATTGAAACAAAGGAGAGGATTATCAAACTCTTAAAAGAGGGTAAATCATCACGCAATGTTGCAAAAGATGTTGGTTGTTCACAGTCAGCTGTGTCTAAACTCTGGACCAAATACAAACAACATGGGAAGGTTGTTAAAGGCAAACATACTGGTAGACCAAGGAAGACATCAAAGCGTCAAGACAGAAAACTTAAAGCAATATGTCTCAAAAATCGAAAATGCACAACAAAACAAATGAGGAACGAATGGGAGGAAACTGGAGTCAACGTCTGTGACCGAACTGTAAGAAACCGCCTAAAGGAAATGGGATTTACATACAGAAAAGCTAAACGAAAGCCATCATTAACACCTAAACAGAAAAAAACAAGGTTACAATGGGCTAAGGAAAAGCAATCGTGGACTGTGGATGACTGGATGAAAGTCATATTCAGTGATGAATCTCGAATCTGCATTGGGCAAGGTGATGATGCTGGAACTTTTGTTTGGTGCCATTCCAATGAGATTCATAAAGATGACTGCCTGAAGAGAACATGTAAATTTCCACAGTCATTGATGATATGGGGCTGCATGTCAGGTAAAGGCACTGGGGAGATGGCTGTCATTACATCATCAATAAATGCACAAGTTTACGTTGATATTTTGGACACTTTTCTGATGTTTGAGGATGATGAAATTATTTTTCAAGAAGATAATGCATCTTGCCATAAAGCAAAAACTGTGAAAACATTCCTTGCAAAAAGACACATAGGGTCAATTTCATGACATAGGGTCAATGTCAACGAGCAGATGTGATTTGATGCAGGTGTTAGTTTTGGTGATGGAAATTTACAGGGTGATTCCATAATTTATTCCTCAGAATTGAGTGAGTCCATATTTTTTTTCCCTCTGCTTGGTCTAAAAAAGTAACCGTTACTGACTGCCACAATCTTTTTTTTCTTGATTTCTTATAGTGTTTCTAAAAGCCAGAAAGTTGGCATTTGAAATGACTTTAGTTTTGTGTCATGTCTGTGATCTGCTTTTTTTTCTACAAAATTAAACAACAGAATGAACATCCTCCGAGGCCGGTGATTCCATAATTTTTGCCAGGGGTTGTATATGGAAAAATCTGAGAAAACATATCTGCAGAGTAATTTTTAAGAAACTGCACACTGACAATAACCAATGCAGTCAAGACAGAACCTGCTTTCGTTAGCTGGTGGTATTTTTATTTTTTCTGAATATTGCACAGTTGTCTTCTCGTTTTTGGCAATGAATCACACTGAAATTTGAAAATCTTCTTAATGACATAGGGACCACCAGGGGGCCACTACCCACATTGGGAATCACTGCCCCAGCATACCAAAACTAAATGAATAATGAGAATGATACATGTATTTTGTGTCTTGTAAGGGGTGTAAACTCACTTCGTTGATACCAGTGTTGCCAGTGCAGTGAATAAAGAATATTACTGGTGGTACAAAATCTGGGTGGTGCTATAGGATCAATTAAATTAAATTAAAAGATGATCCAATCATATTTAAAACTATACCACATAATTTGTCTGATCATAAAGATTCCAAAAAGGTATAATTTGGACTATCTATGACTGAATTCTATGGAGTTATGGGGTAAAAACAGCAAAAACAGTAACAAAGGTCAATTTCAGTTGGTACGAGGGCCAGTTGCTCCAATTTTGGTAAAAACTGATGCAAATTATTGGTTAAGCCAATAGGAGTAATAAATGGAATACTTCTGACTCTGTTGAATGTTTGCTGTCCAAAGTAAAGGTCAAACAATGTTGACGTCCATTGGATTCTATGACACATGACATATGTTACCCTGTAACATGATAACTCAGTACAACAAATGGTGCAAACTATTCCTTTTGGCTCCCAGTATGAACTGAAACTGATGTTTGTCACTGTTTTTGCTGTTTTACCCCATAACTCCATAACATTCAGTCAAAGATAGTCCAAACTATACCTTTTTGGAATCTTTATGATCAGATGAATAATGTGATATAGTTTTCAATATGATTGGAACATTTGTAAATTTTGACCCCTGTGTAATTCTTCATTAATCTCTACTTGGCCGCCTATTGAAAAATCAAGTGGATAGTCTGCTTTGTTAAGAGTAAAGTCTAAAGAGTATTTGCACCAAATTTGGTGCTTGTGCCACCATTTGAAAGATTGTTTCAGTTATCTTCTGCACTATGTGAGCAGGGGTGGTGGCCAAGTGGTTAGTGCACTTGGTTTCAGTGTGTCAGGTTCCTGTTTCAAATCCCACCCGTCACATTTCTCCATGTAATGTGGAGTTGCGTCAGGAAGGGCATCCGGTGTAAAACTTGTGCCAATTCAACATGCAGATCCACCTTGAAACTGCTGTGGCGACCACGAGTGTGAACAAGGGAGCAGCCGAAGGGACTTAGTTTTATCTTCTGCACTACGTACAGTTGTTGTACTCTGACTGATCACATTCCTTTATCCATCCTAATTAAAAAGTAATTTTCATAAGCCATTTTGCGTCTTTTGTTGCATATCGGTGCTGCATGGTGCCAAACTATGCTCACGGGTATGAGAGTAATTTGTATTAATCAAACTTGCATCATGAAACTGGATCTGATCTGTGGTCAGTGCTGGAGGCTGAGCCACTGCATTTATCAGATCATCACTGCTGCTGGCGATGTGAGAGTTTCTCATCATTACTCTTCTCACTCTGGGAGGTTTCATGTCTCACTAAATAAAGCATCCTGCTGCATTTTCTCCACATTACGTTGAACTCGGAAAAACTCTTTACGTTTGTGACCCTGGATTGTGCCTGAATTATATGCAGGCGTTGACACGGTTGAACTGAGCCAGACGTTGGGTAAATAAGGTTTTATTGAATAAAACTGCGCCGCTCTTTAACCCCTCTCAGTAAGGCCTGTGAGCTGCTTTTCTTCTCTGGGTTTGCTGTTGACTCCCCGGATGAGGTCAGCCAGATTTACCATCATCACACCAACTCATGTTTACTTTTCCCAGAGTACTTAGCTTGCTTTTTCTTTGATTCATATTAATTCAGCCCCCCCCCCCCCCCCCCCCCCCCCCCCCCCCATTTCTTTCTCTGCGGGCCTCGTCATTTATCTTTGTTTTGATCGCTTACAAAGAAGAACCCGGATTGGCACCCATTCATCACATATCACAATTACGACAGCGTGAATATGTTTCCTGCTGGGTTTTAATGTTGAGTTTGAGTTTAAGATGAACAAAACACCCTCACGCTGATAAAAACCTTAAGAGGCTCTTGAGAGGTTAAAAACATTAATTCCATGCAAATTATAAAAGAGGTGATTTGAAAAGTGTGAGATATATACGAGGTCTGTGAGAAAAGTATCCGACCTTTTTATTTTATGCAAAAAATATATGGATTTGATTCATATGTTTTTACGTCAGCCAAGCTTGAACCCTTGTGCGCATGCGTGAGTTTGTCCACGCCTGTCGGTTGCATCATTCGCCTGTGGGCAGGCTTTGAGTGAGCACTGCTCCACCCCTCTCGTCGTTGTTTAATTGCGAGGAAATGGCAGAATGATTTGGGCTTTTTTTCCATCAGAATTTTTTCAGAAACTGTTAGAGACAGGCAGCTGGAAACCATTCGAAAAATTGATCTGGCATTCGGTGAAAATTTTACGGGCTTCACAGAGAATAAGGACTGTTACTACAGCTTTAAGGACTGCCCACAATGGGGCACAGCGCACCGCATCCTGAGCCGCCAATGAGAGACAGAAACCACCACATCATTTCTAAACGGATCGCTGTGTGGAGCCGGGACCATCATGAGCAATTTCTCTGGTTATCACAAGAGCTGGACATCAGCCATTTTCCAGCAGATTTCACTTTTAACAAGAGATTTTGTCATGGAAAGCCGCGCGGAGGCTTCGCGCGTCAGGACCGATTCGCTGATGGAGCGAGACAAAGGAACACCTCCATTTCGGCGTGTTAGAGGACAAGTTTGGACATTGTGGGCCACCCTTAAAGCTGTAGTAACAGTCCTTATTCTCTGTGAAGCCCGTAAAATTTTCACCGAAAGCCAGATAAATTTTTCGAATGGTTTCCAGCTGCCAGTCTCTAACAGTTTATGAAAAAATTCTGATGGAAAAAAAGCCCAAATCATTCCGCCATTTCCTCGCAATGAAACAACGACGAGAGGGGTGGAGCAGTGCTCACTCAAAGCCTGTCCACAGGCGAATGACGCAACCAACAGGCGTGGAAAAACTCACGCATACGCACGAAGGTTCAAGCTTGGCTGACGTAAAAACATATGAATCAAATCCATATATTTTTTGCATAAAATAAAAAGGTCAGATTCTTTTCTCACAGACCTCGTATATATATATATATATATATATATATATATATATACTCAACAAAAATATAAACGCAACACTTTTGGTTTTGCTCCCATTTTGTATGAGATGAACTCAAAGATCTAAAACTTTTTCCACATACACAATATCACCATTTCCCTCAAATACTGTTCACAAACCAGTCTAAATCTGTGATAGTGAGCACTTCTCCTTTGCTGAGATAATCCATCCCACCTCACAGGTGTGCCATATCAAGATGCTGATTAGACACCATGATTAGTGCACAGGTGTGCCTTAGACTGCCCACAATAAAAGACCACTCTGAAAGGTGCAGTTTTATCACACAGCACAATGCCACAGATGTCGCAAGATTTGAGGGAGCGTGCAGTTGGCATGCTGACAGCAGGAATGTCAACCAGAGCTGTTGCTCATGTATTGAATGTTCATTTCTCTACCACAAGCCGTCTCCAAAGGCATTTCAGAGAATTTGGCAGTACATCCAACCAGCCTCACAACCGCAGACCACGTGTAACCACACCAGCCCAGGACCTCCACATCCAGCATGTTCACCTCCAAGATCGTCTGAGACCAGCCACTCGGACAGCTGCCGAAACAATCGGTTTGCATAACCAAAGAATTTCTGCACAAACTGTCAGAAACCGTCTCAGGGAAGCTCATCTGCATGCTTGTCATCCTCATTGGGGTCTCGACCTGACTCCAGTTCATCGTCGTAACCGACTGAGTGGGCAAATGCTCACATTCACTGGCGTTTGACACGTTGGAGAGGTGTTCTCTTCACGGATGAATCCCGGTTCACACTGTTCAGGGCAGATGGCAGACAGCGTGTGTGGCGTCGTGTGGGTGAGCGGTTTTCTGATGTCAATGTTGTGGATCGAGTGGCCCATGGTGGCGGTGGGGTTATGGTATGGGCAGGCGTCTGTTATGGACAAAGAACACAGGTGGATTTTATTGATGGCATTTTGAATGCACAGAGATACCGTGACGAGATCCTGAGGCCCATTGTTGTGCCATACATCCAAGAACATCACCTCATGTTGCAGCAGGATAATGCACGGCCCCATGTTGCAAGAATCTGTACACAATTCTTGGAAGCTGAAAATGTCCCAGTTGTTGCATGGCCGGCATACTCACCGGACATGTCACCCATTGAGCATGTTTGGGATGCTCTGGACCGGCGTATACGACAGCGTGTACCAGTTCCTGCCAATATCCAGCAACTTCGCACACCCATTGAAGAGGAGTGGACCAACATTCCACAGGCCACAATTGACAACCTGATCAACTCTATGCAAAGGAGATGTGTTGCACTGCATGAGGCAAATGGTGGTCACACCAGATACTGACTGGTATCCCCCCCCCAATAAAACAAAACTGCACCTTTCAGAGAGGCCTTTTATTGTGGGCAGTCTAAGGCACACCTGTGCACTAATCATGGTGTCTAATCAGCATCTTGATATGGCACACCTGTGAGGTGGGATGGATGCACTGTAGCCAGGCTGACAAAGAGTCAGAGCTCTATTGAGCTGAGTATTCCATTAACTTTAACTAGTAATGACTTCATGACTTTCTTTGCTAACACAATTTTAACTATTAGAGAAAAAATTACTCATAACCATCCCAAAGACGTATCGTTATCTTTGGCTGCTTTCAGTGATGCCGGTATTTGGTTAGACTCTTTCTCTCTGATTGTTCTGTCTGAGTTATTTTCATTAGTTACTTCATCCAAACCATCAACATGTTTATTAGACCCCATTCCTACCAGGCTGCTCAAGGAAGCCCTACCATTATTTAATGCTTCGATCTTAAATATGATCAATCTATCTTTGTTAGTTGGCTATGTACCACAGGCTTTTAAGGTGGCAGTAATTAAACCATTACTTAAAAAGCCATCACTTGACCCAGCTATCTTAGCTAATTATAGGCCAATCTCCAACCTTCCTTTTCTCTCAAAAATTCTTGAAAGGGTAGTTGTAAAACAGCTAACTGATCATCTGCAGAGGAATGGTCTATTTGAAGAGTTTCAGTCAGGTTTTAGAATTCATCATAGTACAGAAACAGCATTAGTGAAGGTTACAAATGATCTTCTTATGGCCTCGGACAGTGGACTCATCTCTGTGCTTGTTCTGTTAGACCTCAGTGCTGCTTTGATACTGTTGACCATAAAATTTTATTACAGAGATTAGAGCATGCCATAGGTATTAAAGGCACTGCGCTGCGGTGGTTTGAATCATATTTGTCTAATAGATTACAATTTGTTCATGTAAATGGGGAATCTTCTTCACAGACTAAAGTTAATTATGGAGTTCCACAAGGTTCTGTGCTAGGACCAATTTTATTCACTTTATACATGCTTCCCTTAGGCAGTATTATTAGACGGTATTGCTTAAATTTTCATTGTTACGCAGATGATACCCAGCTTTATCTATCCATGAAGCCAGAGGACACACACCAATTAGCTAAACTGCAGGATTGTCTTACAGACATAAAGACATGGATGACCTCTAATTTCCTGCTTTTAAACTCAGATAAAACTGAAGTTATTGTACTTGGCCCCACAAATCTTAGAAACATGGTGTCTAACCAGATCCTTACTCTGGATGGCATTGTCTCAGAGTGATGCTGAAAAACTAATTCATGCATTTATTTCCTCTAGGCTGGACTATTGTAATTCATTATTATCAGGTTGTCCTAAAAGTTCCCTAAAAAGCCTTCAGTTAATTCAAAATGCTGCAGCTAGAGTACTGACGGGGACTAGAAGGAGAGAGCATATCTCACCCATATTGGCCTCTCTTCATTGGCTTCCTGTTAATTCTAGAATAGAATTTAAAATTCTTCTTCTTACTTATAAGGTTTTGAATAATCAGGTCCCATCTTATCTTAGGGACCTCGTAGTACCATATCACCCCAATAGAGCGCTTCGCTCTCAGACTGCAGGCTTACTTGTAGTTCCTAGGGTTTGTAAGAGTAGAATGGGAGGCAGAGCCTTCAGCTTTCAGGCTCCTCTCCTGTGGAACCAGCTCCCAATTCAGATCAGGGAGACAGACACCCTCTCTACTTTTAAGATTAGGCTTAAAACTTTCCTTTTTGCTAAAGCTTATAGTTAGGGCTGGATCAGGTGACCCTGAACCATCCCTTAGTTATGCTGCTATAGACGTGGACTGCTGGGGGGTTCCCATGATGCGTTGTTTCTTTCTCTTTTTGCTCTGTATGCACCACTCTGCATTTAATCATTAGTGATCGATCTCTACTCCCCTCCACAGCATGTCTTTTTCCTGGTTCTCTCCCTCAGCCCCAACCAGTCCCAGCAGAAGACTGCCCCTCCCTGAGCCTGGTTCTGCTGGAGGTTTCTTCCTGTTAAAAGGGAGTTTTTCCTTCCCACTGTAGCCAAGTGCTTGCTCACAGGGGGTCGTTTTGACCGTTGGGGTTTTACATAATTATTGTATGGCCTTGCCTTACAATATAAAGCGCCTTGGGGCAACTGTTTGTTGTGATTTGGCGCTATATAAAAAAATTGATTGATTGATTGACTTTATTGACAGACCTCGTATAGCACATTCAGACAGAAGGTGGTTAAGATCTTTTTTTGTAGTGTGTGTGCGCTGACTTGCGAACTTTACCTGAATTAATTTCCCACCAAATACTGTAAACTCTCACAGCTCCGATCTGATATGATCTTATCTGCAAAGGTGCATGCACCTCCCCACCGACCAATCTCTCTCTCACACACACACACACACACACACTGCTGGGCTCCCATGTAAATGCTGTAGGGTTGGGGCGGGGCCAGCTAAAGTCCATTTACAGTACGGGTCAGTACATCTGAAAGGCTTTACTGCTGCAACCAAATTCTTTGTCTCGCTCTTTCACTGCTGGTTATCTCGACTGCAGGCTGCACAAAGCTGACTGGCATTACACTGTGCATGCTGACATTAACCCCTGATGTTCTCACTGCCAAAGGCCTTTCTTCCTCCTCCATTACCGAGCAGCTCCCACAGAGCGAGATCTCCAGATACTGAGACAAAGAGGGCGGAAAAGCAATGTCAAATTTCCAGGAGATTATTCACATTTTTTCATCGTTCCTTTTGTTTTGTCTCATTTTCCATCCAAGAGTCTTCAGCTGCTCAGATGATAGAAACGCAAGAGTGTTTTGCAGCATTTTGTTCAGTCACAGACAGAAACTCCACTAACGTCCTGCTAGCAGCAGGGTTGTTTTGCATGGATTGTTGCGTTCTCATTGGGATTGCGTTATTTGAGACGGGTTAGCTGGAGGTTGGCTGAATAGCTGCACGACTTATTGATAACAGCGGTTGCTCGGGCGGTCAGTTAACCAGAAGAGGTCAGACTTCAGGTCCTATCTAATCTCTAGGTGGCTGTGCATGCCGCGCTTGGTTTTGGTATTTTCATGACATATCAGTGTCTGCTCAGTTCTGCTTCGGTTTATCAACTTGATTGAAATATTTGCATTATCACAGTTCTGGTAGCGCCTGTGAATTTATTGAGCTGGCAAAAAGAAAAGGTGATTTTGTGCGACGTATCATGTGCTTGAGCGGGTCGAACATTCACCTGTTATCCTGACTGTCAGCACTTGTTTTCAAAATGTGCTTTAAAAATTCCACAGCTTCTTCGACCCTCTTACAATGGACTAGTTATGACCTTTGATAGTGGCAGATTTTCCAAATTGTTTCAGAGTAACACTGTTGCTTCTTTGTGTTGCAGTTGCACATAAATACAGATAAACTCTAACACAACCAACTTTATCACACTTGTTTGTTTGGTTAAAGGATAGCGAGGTGACGCTTGGCTGTTTTTGTTTGTATAGACATGACGCACGACATTGTGTTTGTATCTGGAAGATGCACTACGAGCCAGTAGAGGTGGACTTTAGAGGCTTTGCAGAATGCTGTTATGATTGAGCCAGAAATTGAACCCAGACGCAGGAACGCGCCTCATGAATGAAGAGAGAAAACACTTTATTAAAGGTGAAGGGGAAAGCATTCTGTGGAGATGACGGTGAGGTGGACTTGCTGTGACAATGATCTGAACTGTGGACTTGGGGGGGAATACTTGGTATGGACTTGGGTACTGATGTGATGTGGTGGGGCGTGACAGCTGGCAATGAAGTGGCATGCAGACAGGACATTACAGAAAGGTTTGGCTTGCTGTGAGGGCTAATTTAGACCTGGCGTGGCGTGAAGAACTGGTGCACTGTGAGAGCTTAACTTGGCGTGAAGATGGGACCCAGCTAGAGAACTGCTGTTGCTGTTTGTCTTTTGGCTGCCCTCATTTGTTTGAGGTTACCACAGATCCAGTAGAGATCTGTCTTTGGATTTGGCACCAGTTTTACGCCAGATGCCCTTCCTGATCCAACTTCAATTCTACACGGAGAAACACACACAGCCCGTGGTGTTCCAAAGCAGTCCAGCCAAGTGCTAATCAGGACCTATTCTTCTTTGTATCTGATGGGACCAGGTGTCATGGGTCATGTTTTGGTGTTTTGCTTTGATTTCTGTGTTATTCTGTCCCTAGTATTGTCCATATATTATTATCAGGCATGCACATAACTGGTACCCATGGTGCTTGTGCATGCTAATACTAAATGATGCACAGCAGAAAACACAAGGGAAGTGCTTCATAAGAGGAAAGCAATGACAGATACAAACAGATACTCTATAGCAATTTTATTTTACATTTGGTTCATGTTTGTTTCATGTTGCTTAACTTCCTCTTTCAGTTCTTCCATTTTCACGTGTTTCCACACTTCCAGGTTTCCACATTTGATTGTTTACACATGTATTTCACCACGTTCAGAGCGTTCCTTTGTTGCCAGATTTCATTAGGTTCATCCTGCTTTCTAACATTGGTGTGACCATGATATTTTCAGTGTTTTGACTTCTTATGACAGATCGTTGCTGCCTTCCCAGATATGTAGTTTGTCTCTGATTTGGACTTACAGCTTTGTATGAAAACTTCTTGTTACCTCTGCCATCAAAGTTGGAGGAGGTTATGTTATCACCCCTGTTTTTTATTTGTTTGTGAACAGCCTGGAGCCCACAATTTTTCAAATATTATTCTGAAATTTGTACTGAAAAATCATATCCTGATAGGCAAGAAGTTATTCAGTTTTCAAGGTCATAGGTCAAAGTCAGGAAAAATCTTGGAAAAATACGTCTTTAACATTGAACGAATTTTCCAAAATTCATAAATGTGTCAAAAAAAGAACAAATTTCTTTCATATTTGAGAACATTATGTAGGATGGTATCCTTTATCGACTGACAAAGTTTGATCAAGATCTGATCCAGATTACAGATTTTGTGGCCATTTAAATTTAACATTGAAATCCCTATTTAATGTATATTTTACATTATATCTTAAACAAACATGCCCCAATCACTCTCATGTTTGAAAGTGAGGTGCAGACTGACACTCACTATTGCCTGACAAAGTTTGATCTGGATCTAAACTGGATTACAGATTTTGTGGCCATTTAATTTGTTTGTGAATAGCCCAGAGGCCACAGTTTTTCATATATTAATATGAAATTTATACTGAAAATTCATGTCCTGATGGTCAAGAAGTGAATCAATTTTCAAGGTCATAGGTCAAAGGGTGAAGTCAGGACAAATCCCTATCTTTAACATTGAACGAATTTTCAAAAACTTCTTTCATATTTGAGAGTGTTATGTAGGATGGTATCCTTTATTGGCTGACAAATGTTGATCAGATTTACTGGCCATTTAAATTTAACACTGAAAAACCAATTTAATGTATATTTAGGGAATAACCCTGTTGTGTTTGATGATTTGCGGACATTCATGCTGGTTATACGAGGTCTGTTAGAAAAGTATCAGACCCTTTTATTTTTTTCAAAAACCTGATGGATTTGAATCACGTGTGCTTGCATGAGCCAACCTTGAACCTTCGTGCGCATACGTGAACTTTTTCATGCCTGTTGATTGCGTCATTTCCTGGTAAGCAGCCTTTGTGTGGGACGTGTGTTGTGCTCTCTGCGTTTTTTCATTCCAAGGAAAAAGACGGAATGACTGGAGCAGCGCCGCATCAAATGTTGCCAGAAACTGGGCAACAGCCAGGTGGAAACCATTCGGATTATTCAGGCGGCTTTCGGTGACGATCCTCTGGGCATCACACAGATTAAGGAGCGGTACAACCGGTTTAAAAACGTCCGCACAACGGTGGAGAGCGAGCCACGCTCCGGTCAGCCATCAACATGCTGAAATGACCAGATCATTTCCAAAGTGAACGCTGTGATGATGTGGGACCGTCGTGTGGCTATCCGAGAAATTACAGAAGAGGTGGACATCAGCACTTTTTCGGCACATTCCACTGTGACAGAAGATTTTGCCATGAAAAGAGTGGCGGTGAAATTTGTGCCGAAGCTGCTGACGGCGGTGCAAAAGCACCTCTGTATTGAAACCTCACAGGATATGTTGGACATGTCACATGACTGAAAAGCCACCGAAAGCCGTGTGAATCATCCGAATGGTTTCCACCTGGCTGTCGCCCAGTTTCTGGCAAAATTTGATGCATCACTGCTCCAGTCGTTCCGCCATTTTCTTTGCAATGAAAATCCGCCGAGCGCACAACACATGTCCGCACACACACTGTAAATTGTGATTTTGTCTGTTTGTTATCTTAACATATTATTCTATGTAATTAAGACACATGATTACTGAGGTTGTTATAATAACATGAAATTATTAGTTAAAAACATCTCAACTACAAAATAAATGCTAATTTGAAAATCCAGGCCCAACTGAATTAGAAATGTAAGTCAGCTTGACTTTGGGGATAAAAACGACTGCATCATCATGCTTTTCTTGAAATGCATTGTGGGAATGCAGCTGCAGACGGGTGAACATGTGCTCCTTCCCTCCCTTCCTCCATTTTGGACGCAAGTTTGAGGGCATCATCGACCGCATGTTTCTTCGGAGGTAAAACTTTCACTCGGTGAAATTAATCGATTTCATTTAAGTGTGTGTGTGTGTGTGTGTGTGTGTGTGTGTGTGTGTGTGTGTGTGTGTGTGTGTGTGTGTGTTGTGCAAATTCAAATCACAACCAAGCAGGTCAATCAATTAATACATCCAAGTCAAGTTAACTGACACAAAAGGTTTACGCAACTTACAGTTTTAATTAAAATGAAACAGATTTGCTAGTTCAGACAACTACCCTAAATAGTTAAATCAATTGACAAATCCAAGTCAACTTAACTGAAACAAAAGGTTTATAAAACTGACCATTTCAGACTACCTGAATGAGTTAAATCAATTATGAAAGATAAATCAACCCAAACTAACGCAGGTGTTTAGCCAACAAGGAATATCTAACCTAGATAACAAATTATTTTCTTTCACTTAACTTGAAATTTTAAGGCAGCCCTTTCACTTGTATTTTTAAGTTGAAATGACACGTTAGATTTTACAGTGCAAAGGCTGCTTACCAGAAAATGATGCAATCGACAGGAGTGAAAAAGTTCACGCATGCACACGAAGGTTCAAGGTTTGTTCATGCAAGCACACGTGATTCAAATCCATCAGGTTTTTGAAAAAAATAAAAAGGCCCGATACTTTTCTAACAGACCTCATATGGTTGCAAATTGAGATTTACCGGTGACACGACCGGTAAACAACTCTATAACAGCCTGAAATTCCGCAAATCATCAGATACAAGGGGGTTAATTCCATTCTAATTCAATTCCATCATTTGCACAGTTTATTTTTCTGTAGGTAATTCGGTCAGCGAGGCTTACCATTGAGCCAACAGCGTTCAGGGCGCGGAGTAACCCATCAATTGTGAAAATCCATCAAATGTGAAATGGTAATTCTGTATCAGAATCCACATCGATACTTTTATATGGTAGCTTAAATTCACCCATTTAGGTGGCGGCGGAACGCGACTTTCTCTTGCTCTCAGCTAACAGTGTTAACAGCTAACAGCGCTAACAGCTAGCAGCGTGTGGCCAGTGTTCTGTTGAATTGTCGCATAAATGGACAGTTCCGTGTCCCGGCAATACTGTACATGTGTGCGCAGTTGCGTCCTCCGCGCAACTACATATCCGCGCAACTGCGCGGAGTACAGGAATGATATTCAACAGGAATGACATCTCGCCATAACACTGGTCAGGAAATGGAGTAATACATCCAAATGTGAAATGGTTGAATATTTTGCCATCATTACCATGATATTATATCTCACACAATTAATCAATCAGATTTGCAGAAAAATGTAATTGGATTAGAATTTACATTATATCTTAATCAAACATGCCTCAATCACTCATTTTTGACAATGACGTGCAAACTGGCACTCTCAACAAACAGACTAATTTGATCCACATCTTATTGGTATCATGGATTTAGTGGATATTTTAGTCTTCTTAACATTGAAAAGCTCTTTTGATCTATATTTTGTATCATATTTTAGCTTATGAAAAGGCACTTCTTACAGGACTTTGACCTTGAACAAAAATGTGTGGAATTGGAAACTAGTATTGGCGGAGGTTTGTGCTCTATGAGTGTGGTCCTGTAGTTGGCTTTTTTTTATAACCCTTAAGCCCCCGTCACACATAGCAAGAATTTGCTGGAGCCATGCCCAACACGGCAAATATTGCCATAATCCGACGCAGTTGGGAGGAAAAGAGGTGTGGTCGGCAATGTCGGAGCGCAGACAGACAGCCTCGTCCACACCTGTCAGATCGCATCCAGAGTGTATGTAGATGACACAGACTGCTGTCAGATGGCCATAAAAGGTGCTGCAGACTGCCTGATCTCCAAATGTCTGGATGGCAACATGGACCGGAGCACTGCGTTCCTCATGCACAACTGCACATGAGTGCACAGCGCGTGTGTGCGCGTGGCACACATGCACTCCACACACACGCGTGAGACTGCAATTATCACTCAGCCCTGTGTGTGTGTGTGTGTGTGTGTGTGTGTGTGTGTGTGTGTGTGTGTGTGTGTGTGTGTGTGTGTGTGTGTGTGTGTGTGTGTGTGTGTGTGTGTGTGTGTGTGTGTGTGTGTGTGGACAGCTTCACTCAAAGTTTACTGGCAGTTGGGCCATGCTGTCCCCTGCTTCAAATGGAGCGCCTTTCCAGGGAACTTTCTTTTTTCTTGTTTGCCCACTTCAGGAGCACAACGCAACTCTGGACACCATGATGGTTGGATTATCACATGGTGACAGTGGGACAGTGGGAAGGAAAAACTCCCTTTTAACAGGAAGAAACCTCCAGCAGAACCAGGCTCAGGGAGGGGCAGTCTTCTGCTGGGACTGGTTGGGGCTGAGGGAGAGAACCAGGAAAAAGACATGCTGTGGAGGGGAGCAGAGATCAATCACTAATGATTAAATGCAGAGTGGTGCATACAGAGCAAAAAGAGAAAGAAACACTCAGTGCATCATGGGAACCCCCCAGCAGTCTAAGTCTATAGCAGCATAACTAAGGGATGGTTCAGGGTCACCTGATCCAGCCCTAACTATAAGCTTTAGCAAAAAGGAAAGTTTTAAGCCTAATCTTAAAAGTAGAGAGGGTGTCTGTCTCCCTGATCCGAATTGGGAGCTGGTTCCACAGGAGAGGAGCCTGAAAGCTGAAGGCTCTGCCTCCCATTCTACTCTTACAAACCCTAGGAACTACAAGTAAGCCTGCAGTCTGAGAGCGAAGCGCTCTATTGGGGTGATATGGTACTATGAGGTCCCCAAGATAAGATGGGACCTGATTATTCAAAACCTTATAAGTAAGAAGAAGAATTTTAAATTCTATTCTAGAATTAACAGGAAGCCAATGAAGAGAGGCCAATATGGGTGAGATATGCTCTCTCCTTCTAATCCCCGCTAGTACTCTAGCTGCAGCATTTTGAATTAACTGAAGGCTTTTCAGGGAACTTTTAGGACAACCTGATAATAATGAATTACAATAGTCCAGCCTAGAGGAAATAAATGCATGAATTAGTTTTTCAGCATCACTCTGAGACAAGACCTTTCTAATTTTAGAGATATTGCACAAATGCAAAAAAGCAGTCCTACATATTTGCTTAATATGCGCATTGAAGGACATATCCTGATCAAAAATGACTCCAAGATTTCTCACAGTATTACTAGAGGTCAGGGTAATGCCATCCAGAGTAAGGATCTGGTTAGACACCATGTTTCTAAGATTTGTGGGGCCAAGTACAATAACTTCAGTTTTATCTGAGTTTAAAAGCAGGAAATTAGAGGTCATCCATGTCTTTATGTCTGTAAGACAATCCTGCAGTTTAGCTAATTGGTGTGTGTCCTCTGGCTTCATGGATAGATAAAGCTGGGTATCATCTGCATAACAATGAAAATTTAAGCAATGCCGTCTAATAATACTGCCTAAGGGAAGCATGTATAAAGTGAATAAAATTGGTCCTAGCACAGAACCTTGTGGAACTCCATAATTAACCTTATTCTGTGAAGAAGATTCCCCATTTATATGAACAAATTGTAATCTATTAGATAAATATGATTCAAACCACCGCAGCGCAGTGCCTTTAATACCTATGGCATGCTCTAATCTCTGTAATAAAATTTTATGGTCAACAGTATCAAAAGCAGCACTGAGGTCTAACAGAACAAGCACAGAGATGAGTCCACTGTCTGAGGCCATAAGAAGATCATTTGTAACCTTCACTAATGCTGTTTCTGTACTATGATGAATTCTAAAACCTGACTGAAACTCTTCAAATTGTTGGGGAAAGTGTAGGAGCACGGACCCACAACAGGGGGCGCAAATGAACGGACAATGGATAAAGCCAAATACAACACTTTACTGTTGTGAAAATGCACAACAACAACAACAGATTACAATAGTGAGTCAAATACAAGATGTCATGTGGGCAGGCTCGAAATTAGGAGACATCAGTCCGAAGTCGAACCGGAACCACACGATTTCCTCCACCACCGAACCCCGGGAATACTGGAGCCGCCAAGTCCCGAACTCCCAGGTGGCCACTGCCTCTGCGTGTCGGATCTGGTACTGCTGGCGAGGAGCAAACACAGTTAGAAGTGGGTGCGTGTGCACCCAGCAATACGTACGGTGGAAAACCACCTCCTCCTCTCGTCGAATAAAGAGTTCACAAAAAACGCTCAAGCAACAAAGGGTTATTTCTCACAACCAGCTGAGGTACGTTACCTTCAAGGTAGAACGATATCTCGGCAAAGAGGTGGAGATGTCGTCTGGCTGATATACCAATGCTGATCCTGTTGAGTGGTGACAGCTGTCAAGGATGATGAGCGTCAGCTGTCACCCTGGCTGCTCCTGTTAGGCGGCAGCGCCCTCTGGTGCCTGGAGCCCGCACTCCAGGCAGGGCGCCCTCTGGTGGTGGTGGGCCAGCAGTACCTCCTCTTCAGCGACCCACACAACAGGACCCCCCCCTCAACGGGCGCCTCCTGGCGCCCGACCAGGCTTGTCCGGGTGGCGGCGGTAGAAGTCGGCCAGGAGGGCCGGGTCCAGGATGAAGCTCTTCTTCACCCAGGAGCGTTCTTCGGGGCCGTACCCCTCCCAGTCCACCAGATACTGGAAGCCCCGGCCCATCCGTCGGACATCCAAGAGCCGGCGCACAGTCCAAGCCGGCTCGCCATCGATGATCCGGGCAGGAGGTGGTGCCAGACCCGGAGTACAGAGGGGTGAGGTGTGATGTGGTTTGATTCGTGACACGTGAAAGACGGGATGGATCCGCAGCGAGGCCGGAAGCTGCAGCCTCACTGCGGCTGGACTGATGACCTTGAGAATTTTGAAGGGTCCTATGTATCGTTCCTGGAGTTTAGGGGAGTCCACTTGCAGGGGTATGTCCTTGGTAGACAACCACACTTCCTGCCCTGGACGATACGTAGGGGCCGGGGTCCGCCGTCGGTCTGCATGGGCCTTTGTCCTCCTCCGGGCCTTCAGCAAAGCAGAACGGGCGGCTCGCCACACCTGATGGCACTTCCGCAGGTGGGCCTGGACCGAGGGCACACCGACCTCTCCCTCAACCACCGGAAACAACGGGGGCTGATACCCTAGGCACACCTCAAAAGGGGAGAGGCCGGTGGCTGACGACACTTGGCTGTTGTGGGCATACTCGATCCAGACCAGATGGGTACTCCAGGCCGCCGGGTGCGCAGCTGTCACGCAATGCAGGGTCTGCTCCATCTCTTGGTTGGCCCGTTCTGCTTGCCCGTTGGTTTGGGGATGATACCCGGAAGAGAGACTGACCGTGGCCCCCAGTTCCCGGCAGAAGCTCCTCCAGACATGCGAGGAGAACTGGGGACCGCGATCGGAGACAATGTCTGTTGGAATCCCATGCAGCCGGACGACGTGGTGGACCAGGAGGTCCGCTGTCTCCTGGGCCGTTGGGAGTTTCGGGAGGGCCATGAAGTGGGCCGCCTTGGAGAATCGGTCCACTATCGTGAGGATGACGGTGTTGCCCTGGGACGGCGGGAGGCCCGTGACAAAATCCAGGCCGATGTGAGACCAGGGGCGATGAGGCACGGGCAGCGGCTGTAGCAATCCCGATACCTTGCGATGGTCGGCCTTGCCCCTGGCGCAGGTGGTACAGGCCTGGATATAATCCCGGACGTCGGCTTCCAGGGACGCCCACCAGAAGCGCTGCCGGACAACTGCCACGGTTCTTCGCACCCCTGGATGACAGGAGAGCTTAGAGCCGTGACAGAAGTCCAGGACTGCAGCCCTAGCTTCTGGTGGGACGTATAGTTTGTTCTTCGGTCCGGTTCCGGGGTCCGGGCTTCGTGCCAGGGCCTCCCGGACGGTTCTCTCCACGTCCCAGGTGAGGGTGGCCACGATAGCGGACTCCGGGATGATGGGTTCCGGTGGATCCGACAACTCCGTTTTGACTTCATCTTCATGTACCCGGGACAAGGCATCCGATCTCTGATTTTTGGTCCCGGGACGGTAGGTGATCCGGAAGTCAAAACGGCCGAAGAACAGTGACCAGCGGGCTTGCCTGGGATTCAGCCGCTTGGCGGTCCTGATATACTCCAGGTTCCGGTGGTCAGTGAAAACCGTGAATGGCACGGTCGTTCCCTCCAACAGATGTCTTCACTCTTCAAGAGCCTCTTTCACCGCAAGGAGTTCTCGATTGCCGACGTCATAGTTCTGTTCGGCCGGGGTCAACCTGCGGGAAAAATAGGCACACGGGTGAAGGACCTTATCGGTCTTCCAGCTCTGGGAGAGCACAGCTCCTATCCCTGAGTCCGAGGCGTCCACTTCAACCACCAACTGGCGACTAGGATCGGGCTGCACCAGAACAGGTGCAGACGAGAAGCGCCGTTTCAACTCCTTGAACGCGGCATTGCAACGATCCGACCAGGTGAAGGGGACTTTTGGTGAGGTCAGGGCTGTCAGGGGGCTAGCTACCTGACTATAGCCCTTAATGAACCTCCTGTAGAAATTAGCAAAGCCGAGGAACTGTTGCAGCTTCCTACGGCTAGTAGGTTGGGGCCAGTCTCTCACCGCCGCAACCTTGGCCGGATCAGGAGCGACGGAGTTAGGGGAAATGATAAACCCCAGGAAGGACAAAGAAGTGCGGTGAAACTCGCACTTCTCGCCCTTCACAAACAGCCGGTTCTCCAACAACCGCTGCAGGACCTGACGTACATGCCGGACATGAGTCTCAGGATCTGGAGAAAAGATGAGTATATCGTCCAGATATACGAAGGCGAATCGGTGCAGGAAGTCCCGCAAGACGTCATTAACTAATGCTTGGAACGTCGCGGGAGCGTTTGTAAGACCGAACGGCATGACCAGGTACTCAAAATGACCTAACGGGGTGTTAAATGCCGTCTTCCACTCGTCTCCCTTCCGGATCCGAACCAGGTGATACGCATTTCTAAGATCAAGCTTGGTGAATATCTTGGCTCCATGCAGGGGCGTGAACACAGAATCCAACAAGGGTAAGGGGTATCGGTTACGAACCGTGATTTCGTTCAGCCCCCTGTAATCAATGCATGGACGTAGTCCGCCATCTTTTTTCCCCACAAAAAAGAAACCCGCACCCATCGGGGAGGTGGAATTCCGGATCAACCCGGCAGCCAAAGAGTCCCGGATGTAGGTCTCCATTGATTCGCGCTCAGGTCGTGAGAGGTTGTACAGCCTGCTGGACGGAAACTCAACGCCTGGAACCAAATCAATGGCACAATCATACGGGCGGTGCGGGGGAAGGGTGAGCGCCAGATCCTTGCGAAACACCTCCGCAAGGTCATGGTACTGCACCGGCACCGTCCCTAGATTGGGCGGGGCTCTGACCACCTCCCTGGCCTGGGAACCGAGAGGAACCGAGGAACCTAAACATACCCGATGGCAGGTCTCGCTCCACTGAACCACTACCCCGGACGGCCAATCGATCCGGGGATTGTGTTTCAACATCCAAGGGAAATTGGATTAGAAATTGTAACAGTGGAACTTGTACATGAAACATCTAAGAATATTTTAGTTAGTTGTGTATACAGAGCACCAGATTCTTGTGTTGTGAAATTTACAGATAAAATAATTGAATTATTCCATCAAATTAAAAACAAAACGCTTTTTATGTGTGGGGACTTTAATATTAACATAGAAAGCTCCAGCTGCCAAAGATCAAGTGATTTTGTGAATACAATGTATAGTTTGGGGTTATTCCCCTTGATAACAAAACCAACCAGAATTACATCGCAAAGTGCAACGGTAATTGATAATATATTTACAAACAGAACAGATGAAATTATCAAGAATGGGATCTTCATGACAGATATTAGCGACCATTTACCAATTTTTTCAATATTTAAATATAAAAATAGGTACAACAAAAAAAACTGATATAAACTTTAAAAGAGATAAGTCAGTAAAAGCCTTAGAGGCATTAAAATATGACCTTAAAAATCAAAACTGGGAAGAAGTTTATGTCAGTGATGTTAATGTAGCATATAACTCATTTATGAAAATATTGATGAAATCATACAATAAAAATTGTAAATTAATTGAAATTAGTAAGAAAAGAGTAAATAAACCATGGCTGACAAAGGGAATAAAAAATGCTTGTGCAAAGAAAAACTATTTATACAGGTGCTTTTTAAAATTGCAAACAAAGGAATCAGAACATAAATACAAAAAATATAAAAATAAACTATTAACAATAATTAGGAAACAAAAAAAAGATTATTACAGTGAAAAACTAAATAAGAGTAAAGATAATATGAGGGTAACATGGGGAATTATAAAAAGTGTGATTGATAGTGATGGAACGAAAGAAACTATTCCAAATTACTTTGTTAAGGAAAATAAAGAGATATATGATATAAAAGAAGTTGCAAATGGGTTTAATGATTATTTTTCAAATGTAGGGTCAAGTCTGGTGGGAAATAAACCAATAATAGAAGATAAATTATGTACATTGGTAAATACGGTCAATAGTATTTTCCTGGACAATGTGGAAAAAGATGAAATAAGAAATATTGTAAAAAACTGTGTAAGCAAAAGATCAACTGACCATGAAGATTTAGACATGATGACTGTAAAAAGTATAATAGAAATTGTTATTGAACCATTTACTTATATTTGTAATCTGTCTCTGTCAACTGGGGTTTTTCCAGATGAAATGAAAATTGCTAAGGTAGTCCCATTATATAAAAATGGAGACAAACATAATTTTTCTAATTACAGGCCAGTATCATTGCTTCCACAGTTTTCTAAAATTATGGAAAAAGTTTTTGTAACAAGATTGGATAAATTTATTGAGAAACATCATATTTTAAATAATGCTCAGTATGGATTCAGAACAAAACATTCGACAGCTATGGCAATTATGGAACTAATAGAGAAAATATCAACAACAATAGATAATAAGGATTATTTTGTAAGTATTTTTATTGACCTGAAAAAGGCTTTTGATGTTATAGACCACTCAAGATTGCTCCACAAGTTACAACAATATGGAATAAGAGGTGTTGCACATCAGTGGGTAAAAAGCTACTTAGAAAATAGAAAACAGTTTGTTCAGATAAATAATACCAAATCAGAATTGTGTAACATTATTTATGGAGTACCACAAGGATCGGTACTTGGACCCAAACTGTTTATTTTGTATATCAATGATTTTGTGAATGTATCCAATGTGCTTGGCAGCATTTTATTTGCTGATGATACAACGCTGTTTTACTCTGGATCAGATATACAGGAAGTAGCACAAGTGATAAATACAGAGTTGGAAAAAGTTAAACATTGGTTTGATATAAACAGATTGTCACTAAATATTAATAAGACAAATTTCATATTGTTTAATGATAGTGCGAAAGAAAATAATGTGTCATTACAAATAGATGGAATGGATATACAAAGGGTAAAAGAAATGAAATTTTTAGGAGTCATGATTGATGAAGATCTTACATGGAAGTCACACATAAATTACATAAAAGGAAAAATAGCGAAAGCCATTGCTGTTTTGCATAAAGTAAAATATTCATTAAATAGTTATGGTTTATTAACATTGTACAATTCATTGATTGTCCCATATTTAACTTACTGTGTAGAAATCTGGGGATCAACATATACAACCTATATACAACCTTTATTTATTTTGCAGAAAAGAGCTTTAAAAGTGATTAGTAACAGTGGTTTTAGAGATTCATCTAATCCATTGTTTATTAAGTATAGGGTACTTAAATTTCATGATTTAGTTGATTTGAAAATATTACAAACGATGTACCAAGTTAATAAAAATACTTTACCAACAAACATTCAAAATATGTTTGAAAAAAGAGTAAGTAGTTATAAATTGAAAGGAATAGAAGTCTTTAAAAAACCAAGATTTAGAACCAAAGTAAAGGAAAGGAGTATTGCAGTAAATGGTGTAAAATTATGGAACAATCTTAATAAAGAAATTAAAGAATTAAGGTCGCTTAAATTATTTAAAAAACATATTAAATTAGATGTATTAAGTAAGTATGAAACTATGAAGTAAGTCAGTGGGCTGCAAGAAAGTCAAAAAAAAAAAAAGTAAACTGTTAATAATGTTTGGAGTGTCTTAAGTTTAAATGTAACCTGTCAGTGATGTAATCTATTAATTAATGGTCATAATTATGAAATGGGTCAGTGGTATGTGACAAGTTAAAGAAATGCAATCTGTTAAATAATGTTGACTATGATGCTGTATATTGAAAGATTGTATTGTTAAAAGGGGCAGAAATCATAAGACTTGTTCTTCTTTCTGCTCCTTTTCATTCTGGTATTGTGGTGGTTTTGTTTTTTGCTTTTCTGTTTTTCTTTTAAATGAATGAAATAAATATTAAAGAAAAAAAGAAAAAAGAACCCTAGAATCACACGGGAGGTGGTCGGAGTTACAAAAAACTCGATCTCCTCCCGGTGATTTCCCGACACCACCAGGGTTACTGGTGGTGTCTTGTGAGTGATTGGAGGGAGTAGGGAGCCATCTAGTGCCCGCACCTGCACAGGCGAGGTAAGCGCCACCAGAGGGAGCCCTATCTCCCTTGCCCATTTGCTGTCTAGCAAATTCCCTTCAGAGCCCGTGTCCACCAGTGCTGGGGCCTTCAGGGTTAGATCCTCATAAAGGATTGTAACTGGGAGTCGTGTGGTGATGTGGGTGTGTCCCACGTGAATGTCTCGGCCCACCCCTAGCCCAGTTTCTAGGAGCGGGCGTTTGGTGTTTAACCGCTCGGGGCAGTCTCTTAGCTGATGCTCTATCAAGCCACAAACAAAACACGCTCCGCGGGCCAGCCTCCTCTGTCTATCTGGTGCCCTAAATGTGGCCCTGCTCGTGTCCATAGCTTCGTCAGCAGGGGGAGCTGTGACCACACATGGCGCGGGGGCCGTGGAGTGTGGGGAGGGTGGAACACGATCGGAACCGGAAGGGAGAGGGACGGCGCGTGCCCGGCCACGCCCTTCGTCTCATTCCCGACGGCGTTCTTCTAACCGATTGTCTAATCGTATGACGAGATCGATAAGCCCGTCTAAATCCCGCGGTTCGTCCTTAGCCACCAGGTGCTCCTTTAGAACCAATGACAGTCCGTTTACAAAGGCGGCGCGGAGGGCAGTGCTATTCCAGCCGGACCTCGCAGCCGCGATGCGGAAGTCGACTGCATAGGCAGCTGCGCTCCGGCGCCCCTGTCTCATTGACAGCAGCACGGCTGAAGCGGTCTCTCCTCTATTTGGGTGATCAAACACTGTTCTGAACTCCCTCACAAACCCATCATATGTCTGAAGGAGCCGTGAATTTTGCTCCCAGAGCGCTGTAGCCCAAGTGCGTGCCTCACCACGAAGCAGATTTATCACACAAGCTACTTTGCTAGCATCAGTCGCGTACATGACGGGACGCTGTGCGAAGACGAGCGAACACTGCATAAGGAAATCTGCGCACGTCTCCACACAGCCTCCGTACAGCTCTGGAGGGCTTATGTATGCTTCCGGGGAAGGTGGGAGGGGTCGTTGAACGACCAGTGGAACGTCACTGTTACGCACAGGGTTGACGGGAGGGAGAGCCGCAGCGGCACCCAGAGGGCGCGCTTCCACCTGCGCGGCGAGAGCCTCCACCCTGCGGTTCAGGAGGACGTTCTGCTCGGTCATCAAATCCAACCGAGTCGTGAAAGCGGTGAGGATCCGCTGCAACTCACCGATCACCCCTCCTGCGGACGCCTGCGCACCCTGTTCTTCCATTGGCCGTTCAACAGCCGGTTGACGCCCCTTGGGATCCATGACGCTGGCCGAGATATCCTGTTGGGGAAAGTGTAGGAGCACGGACCCACAACAGGGGGCGCAAATGAACGGACAATGGATAAAGCCAAATACAACACTTTACTGTTGTGAAAATGCACAACAACAACAACAGATTACAATAGTGAGTCAAATACAAGATGTCATGTGGGCAGGCTCGAAGATAGGAGACATCAGTCCGAAGTCGAACCGGAACCACATGATTTCCTCCGCCACCGAACCCCGGGAATACTGGAGCCGCCAAGTCCCGAACTCCCAGGTGGCCACTGCCTCCGCGTGTCGGATCTGGTACTGCTGGCGAGGAGCAAACACAGTTAGAAGTGGGTGCGTGTGCACCCAGCAATACGTACGGTGGAAAACCACCTCCTCCTCTCGTCGAATAAAGAGTTCACAAAAAACGCTCAAGCAACAAAGGGTTATTTCTCACAACCAGCTGAGGTACGTTACCTTCAAGGTAGAATGATATCTCGGCAAAGAGGTGGAGATGTCGTCTGGCTGATATACCAATGCTGATCTTGTTGAGTGGTGACAGCTGTCAAGGATGATGAGCGTCAGCTGTCACCCTGGCTGCTCCTGTTAGGCGGCAGCGCTCTCTGGTGCCTGGAGCCCGCACTCCAGGCAGGGCGCCCTCTGGTGGTGGTGGGCCAGCAGTACCTCCTCTTCAGCGGCCCACACAACACAAATAGACCATTCCTCTGCAGATGATCAGTTAGCTGTTTTACAACTACCCTTTCAAGAATTTTTGAGAGAAAAGGAAGGTTGGAGATTGGCCTATAATTAGCTAAGATAGCTGGGTCAAGTGATGGCTTTTTAAGTAATGGTTTAATTACTGCCACCTTAAAAGCCTGTGGTACATAGCCAACTAATAAAGATAGATTGATCATATTTAACATCGAAGCATTAAATAATGGTAGGGCTTCCTTGAGCAGCCTGGTAGGAATGGGGTCTAATAGACATGTTGATGGTTTGGATGAAGTAACTAATGAAAATAACTCAGACAGAACAATCAGAGAGAAAGAGTCTAACCAAATACCGGCATCACTGAAAGCAGCCAAAGATAACGATACGTCTTTGGGATGGTTATCAGTAATTTTTTCTCTAATAGTTAAAATTTTATTAGCAAAGAAAGTCATGAAGTCATTACTAGTTAAAGTTAAAGAAATACTCGGCTCAATAGAGCTCTGACTCTTTGTCAGCCTGGCTACAGTGCTGAAAAGAAACCTGGGGTTGTTCTTATTTTCGTCAATTAGTGATGAGTAGTAAGATGTCCTAGCTTTACGGAGGGCTTTTTTATAGAGCAACAGACTCTTTTTCCAGGCTAAGTGAAGATCTTCTAAATTAGTGAGACGCCATTTCCTCTCCAACTTACGGGTTATCTGCTTTAAGCTGCGAGTTTGTGAGTTATACCATGGAGTCAGGCACTTCTGATTTAAAGCTCTCTTTTTCAGAGGAGCTACAGCATCCAAAGTTGTCTTCAATGAGGATGTAAAACTATTGACGAGATACTCTATCTCACTTACAGAGTTTAGGTAGCTACTCTGTACTGTGTTGGTATATGGCATTAGAGAAAATGTGGATACATGGACAAGACCATAACAGATTCTCACTTTGTATAGTCCTCAAATGATTCTGTGTTACAGTAGAAGCAAAGAAGATGACAATTCAGTCCAAGCGTGAAACAGAAAAAAACACTAGATGGCTGTACAACAAAGTTTTTGGTCTGTGGGCAGGTGCTGCTGGGATGCGCATTGGGGCCTGACCAACACCGGATGGGGTGCCTGGATGAGGGTGTCTGATGTTGAGAGACCAGAAACAACCAAGGTGTTGCAAGCTGCCTGCTCTGCCTGATGCTGCTGTTTTTTCTCCTCTCTGCACAGGTGGCACGCCTCAAGCTGATCAACACACCTGTTCCACATGCAATCAGCTCCTGTATTTGAACCTCTTCTCTTCAGTCCATCATCGCCAGAAACTTCAGCTAATCCACACGGTAAGCTTTGGCCTTGCTACTTTTCCAGAAGTAGAAAATTCTTCTAACTATTTGGTGTTTCCACACACCTGTGGTCGAGCCTCAGCTTAGAGCGGACGCCCTCCTTGTTGCTGCCGCTTCAAGATCAGTTTTTCTGCAGCCTGAGCGTGGAGCTCTTGCTCTCAGCAATTTCCAGCTAAGTGTTTGACATTTTGCCTTCCCTGAGCTCTACGAGGAATATAGTACAAACTGACAGTGAACCTTTTCTAAGAATGAACTTTAAGAAGAACCTGAACTGAATCTGTCAGTCTAATTATCTGCATATTGGAATCAGCTGTGATAGTTTGTCACTGTTTGACTGTGAGACTCACCTCTGGAAGTTATCGACTCAGCACTCACCATCTGTCTCTCCCTCCAGACTCGTCGACAGCTTGCAGGCGGCCACCTGGCTCCAGACCCACCTTCCAGGGCAGAAGAACTCAGGGCTGCGGTACTCCTGTTTCCACCGCTGTGTGGGCCAGTCTCCACACGGATAGACAGTTCATACATTCTGTACATCATTCCTTCCTGTAATAAATCCGTGTTTAACTCCATCTTTTCTGCTCCCTGCTTCTGGGTTTGTATCCATTCGTATCCGAACCGTAACAGGAGTTTCTGGCCACGTCATGGACCCAGCGGGGGCTGACCGGTTGCAGCAGGTGTTACAAATCCAGGGAGAGTATCTTGGGAAACTTCAGCAAGCCGTAGACTCTCTCACAGCTCATGTAAGCTCACTGTCAGACCACATGAAACACTCCGATACGCGCCTCTCAGACCTCTCCACCCAGATGGCGCAGCTCACATCCAGCCACACACTGACACCGCCTCTGTCCGCTCCAGTACAGCTTCTCACCTCCTCCTCCTCCGGGGCTGCCTCCGCGGCACCCCTCGAACCATTCATTTGTCACCCAGAGCCGTTCAAGGGGAATGTGGACTCCTTGGCTGCGGGATTGATCCGGCCCTCTTTGTCCCCTGTGGGTGCGGGCTTCTTTTTGTTGGGAAGAAGGACGGCACCCTTCGCCCCTCCATCGATTTCCGGGGACTAAACACCATTATGGTCCGCAATAGGTACCCTTTACCCCTTCTGAATTCTGCGTTTAGTTCCTTGCACGGGGCGACTGTATTCACCAAATTAGACCTCCGCAATGCCTATCACCTGGTGCATGTTTGGGAGGGGGACGAGTGGAAAACCGCCTTCAATACCCCTTTGGGGCATTTTGAATACCTCGTCATGCCCTTCGGTCTCACTAACGCACCAGCCACGATCCAAGTGCTGGTGAATGACGTTCTAAGGGATTTTTAAAATTGTTTTGTTTTTGTCTATTTAGACGATATCTTGATTTTCTCTCCCGATCCACAAACCCACATTAAACAGGTGCGACTCGTTCTTCAACGACCGCTGGAAAATAGGTTGTTTTTACAGACAGAGAAATGCGGTTTCAACCTCAACACCGTGTCCAACTTCGGGGGTTAATTATCTCCCACAACCAAGTCAGACCTGACCCAGCGAAGGTCAAAGCCGTTGTCAACTGGCCAGTACCATCCACACGCAAACACTTACAGCAGTTTTTGGGGTTTGCGAACTTTTACCGACATTTTACACATGGGTTTAGTCAGATCACCGCGCCACTTTCCACCCTTACCTCTTCCAAAACCACGTTTCAGTGGACCCCCCAGGCTGACTCCGCCTTCTCCGCTCTGAAACGACGGTTCGCCTCGGCTCCTATACTCACCCAGCCTGACCCGGATCTTCAGCTCATCATCGAGGTGGACGCTTCTGACACAGGGCTAGGAGCAGTTCTTTCCCAGAGGTCTGAGGGGGACAATAGGGTACACCCATGTGCGTATTTCTCACGGTGCCTTACCACCACTGAAAAGAACTATGACGTGGGCAACCGGGAACTCCTAGCTGTTAAAGAGGCTCTATCCGAGTGGAGACATTGGCTGGAGGGGGCCGCAGTTCCATTCATTGAGTGGACAGACCACCGCAATCTGGAGTACATCCAGACCGCTAAACGATTGAACGCCCGGCAAGCCAGGTGGTCCCTGTTTTTTGGTAGATTCCATTTCACCATTTCCTATTGCCCGGGCAGTAAAAACCTTAAACCTGATGCCCTTTCTCGCCAGTTTTCACTCCCCAAAGATCCGTCAGAGACCACAGAGACCATCCTGCCTCGGTCCATGGTTGTGGGGGCACTGACCTGGGATGTTGAGCGAGCCATCCAGGAAGCCCTTACCCGGCATCCTGATCCGGGAGGGGGCCTGCCCGGTCGGCTTTTTGTTCCGCCGGAGGTTCGGTCTCAAGTACTGCAATTCTGCCACTCATCCAAATTGTCTTGCCATCCTGGGGTCACCCGTACTCTGGAACTGTTACGTCGTCGTTTCTGGTGGCCCACAGCACAGGCTGATGTTAGGGGGTTCATTCAAGCCTGCTCGGTCTGTGCCCGCGGCCTCCCACCAACTGCCTGTTGGGCTCCTGCAACCACTTCCAATTCCAAGTCGCCCATGGTCACACCTTGGGATGGACTTCGTCTCTGGACTTCCTCCATCCCAGGGTAACACAGTAGTCCTCACAATCGTGGATCGGTTCTCCAAGGCAGCCCACTTTGTGCCCCTGCCAAAGTTGCCAACAGCCCAGGAGACCGCCGACCTTCTGGTCCTCCACGTCATCCGGTTGCATGGCATACCCCAAGACATCGTATCTGACCGGGGACCCCAGTTCACGTCGCAGGTTTGGCGGAGCTTTTGCACTGTACTTGAGGCCTCGGTCAGCCTGTCGTCCGGGTTACATCCACAGACCAACGGGCAGGCAGAGCGGACCAACCAGGACCTTGAGGCCACCTTACGGTGTGTCTCTGCAGCGCACCCGTCGGACTGGAGCCAACACCTACCCTGGGTGGAGTATGCACACAATTCCCAGGTCTCGTCTGCCACTGGACTCTCACCCTTTGAAGCCTCCCTGGGATATCAGCCGCCCCTCTTTCCGTCTCAGGAGGACGAGGTTTCAGTTCCTTCTGTACAGCTCCACCTCGGGAGATGCCAGCGGGTCTGGAAGACCGCCCGCTCTGCCCTCCAGAAGACCCGTACCCGGAAGCAGGGTCATGCGGACCGGCATCAGACCCCCGCTCCCGCCTATCAACCCGGTCAGGTGGATTTCATCCTGGAATATTCTTCTCCAGGTTGACTCTCCGAAGCTGGCTCCTCGGTATATTGGACCTTTTGTCGTCGACTGGGTGGTTAATCCGGGGGCCGTCCAGCTCCGTCTTCCCCGCTCGCTGCAGATCCACCCAGTCTGCCATGTCTCCAGCCGGTTCATGTGAGTTCACTGTGTCCTCCTGCTCCTGCGCCACCCCCTGCCCGGATGGTGTATGGTCACCCAGCCTGGACCGTCCGGAAGATTCTGGATGTTCGTCGACGGGGGCGGGGCTTCCAGTTCTTGGTGGATTGGGAGGGCTACGGGCCCGAAGAATGCTCCTGGGTCAAGCGGGGGTTCGTCCTGGATCCTTCCCTCATCCAGGACTTCTTTCGGGAGCACCCTGATCGTCCTGGTAGGTCGCCTGAGGGCTCCCGTTGAGGGCAAGGGTACTGTTGCAAGCTGCCTGCTCTGCCTCTTTTCTGCTTCCTGCTTCCTGTTTTTCTAGGGGGTGAAATACTTATTTTATGCAATAAAATGCAAATTAATTATTTAAAAATCATTCAATGTGATTTACTGGATTTTTTTTTTTTTTTTTTAGATTCTGTTTCTCACAGTTGAAGTGTACCTACGATAAAAATTCATTCTTTGTAGGTGGGAAAACCTGTAAAACTGACAGGGGGTCAAATACTTATTTTCCCCACTGTATATGTCAATCAATCAATCAATCAATCAATTTTATTTATATAGCGCCAAATCACAACAAACAGTTGCCCCAAGGCGCTTTATATTGTAAGGCAAGGCCATACAATAATTATGTAAAAACCCCAACGGTCAAAACGACCCCCTGTGAGCAAGCACTTGGCGACAGTGGGAAGGAAAAACTCCCTTTTAACAGGAAGAAACCTCCAGCAGAACCAGGCTCAGGGAGGGGCAGTCTTCTGCTGGGACTGGTTGGGGCTGAGGGAGAGAACCAGGAAAAAGACATGCTGTGGAGGGGAGCAGAGATCAATCACTAATGATTAAATGCAGAGTGGTGCATACAGAGCAAAAAGAAAAAGAAACACCCAGCAGTCTAAGTCTATAGCAGCATAACTAAGGGATGGTTCAGGGTCACCTGATCCAGCCCTAAGTATAAGCTTTAGCAAAAAGGAAAGTTTTAAGCCTAATCTTAAAAGTAGAGAGGGTGTCTGTCTCCCTGATCTGAATTGGGAGCTGGTTCCACAGGAGAGGAGCCTGAAATCTGAAGGCTCTGCCTCCCATTCTACTCTTACAAACCCTAGGAACTACAAGTAAGCCTGCAGTCTGAGAGCGAAGCGCTCTATTGGGGTGATATGGTACTATGAGCTCCCTAAGATAAGATGGGACCTGATGGGACAATGTTTGTGAAAGTGTCGTGACACGGACCCACAACAGGGGGCGTAAATGAACGGACAATGGATAAGCCAAAAGTAACAATTTAATGTTGTGAATCGCACAACGACGTACAGACAATAACAATATGGTGACTGTCAATCATACACCAGGTGACGTGTGGGCAGGCTCGACGATAGAAGACGCCTGGCGAGAGAAGAGCCGGATCCCACACAGCTTCCACCGCCAACGGAGCTGAAGAACACCGGAGCCGCCAAGCCCTGCGCCCCAGGTGGCCGCTGTCTTCAGCAGTCAGACCCGGTACTGCTGGCAGAGAACAGAGACAGTCCTGATGAGTGTGAGGTCGCACACTCAGTAATCCCACAGTCTGTACACAATGAGGAGGGAGAACCTCCACCTCCAATCACACACTCGTGCAGCTCCTGTCTAACCACTTATCTGGTTGGAGTGTGAAGCGAAGCTGTCGCTGATCACACCAAACGCCAATCCCACAGATAAGGAAACCACAGGAAAATGGCTGCAAAGAAGTTCAGATTATTACTCAATGTTTTAAGTCAGCAGAGAAAATGACCTGAATGGTAGCTGATTTCTCGGCGAGGAGGTGGAGTCGCAGTCCGGCCTTTATGGAGATGGTGATGAGTTGACTGAGTGACAGCTGGTGCTGATGAAGAGTGACAGCTGTCTGGTCTTGTTAGGAGAGACGGCATCCATCCCACTTTGGATGGAGCAGCTCTCATTTCTAGAAATCTGGCCAATTTTCTTAAATCCTCCAAACCGTGACTATCCAGGGTTGGGACCAGGAAGCAGAGTTGTAGTCTTACACACCTCTCTGCAGCTTCTCTCCCCCTGCCATCCCCTCATTACCCCATCCCCGTAGAGACGGTGCCTGCTCCCAGACTACCAATAACCAGCAAAAATCTATTTAATCATAAAAATTCAAAAAGAAAAAATAATATAGCACCTTCAACTGCACCACAGACTAAAACAGTTAAATGTGGTCTATTAAACATTAGGTCTCTCTCTTCTAAGTCCCTGTTGGTAAATGATATAATAATTGATCAACATATTGATTTATTCTGCCTTACAGAAACCTGGTTACAGCAGGATGAATATGTTAGTTTAAATGAGTCAACACCCCCGAGTCACACTAACTGTCAGAATGCTCGTAGCACGGGCCGAGGAGGAGGATTAGCAGCAATCTTCCATTCCAGCTTATTAATTAATCAAAAACCCAGACAGAGCTTTAATTCATTTGAAAGCTTGACTCTTAGTCTTGTCCATCCAAATTGGAAGTCCCAAAAACCAGTTTTATTTGTTATTATCTATCGTCCACCTGGTCGTTACTGTGAGTTTCTCTGTGAATTTTCAGACCTTTTGTCTGACTTAGTGCTTAGTTCAGATAAGATAATTATAGTGGGCGATTTTAACATCCACACAGATGCTGAGAATGACAGCCTCAACACTGCATTTAATCTATTATTAGACTCTATTGGCTTTGCTCAAAAAGTAAATGAGTCCACCCACCACTTTAATCATATCTTAGATCTTGTTCTGACTTATGGTATGGAAATAGAAGACTTAACAGTATTCCCTGAAAACTCCCTTCTGTCTGATCATTTCTTAATAACATTTACATTTACTCTGATGGACTACCCAGCAGTGGGGAATAAGTTTCATTACACTAGAAGTCTTTCAGAAAGCGCTGTAACTAGGTTTAAGGATATGATTCCTTCTTTATGTTCTCTAATGCCATATACCAACACAGTGCAGAGTAGCTACCTAAACTCTGTAAGTGAGATAGAGTATCTCGTCAATAGTTTTACATCCTCATTGAAGACAACTTTGGATGCTGTAGCTCCTCTGAAAAAGAGAGCTTTAAATCAGAAGTGCCTGACTCTGTGGTATAACTCACAAACTCGTAGCTTAAAGCAGATAACCAGTAAGTTGGAGAGGAAATGGCGTCTCACTAATTTAGAAGATCTTCACTTAGCCTGGAAAAAGAGTCTGTTGCTCTATAAAAAAGCCCTCCGTAAAGCTAGGACATCTTTCTACTCATCACTAATTGAAGAAAATAAGAACAACCCCAGGTTTCTTTTCAGCACTGTAGCCAGGCTGACAAAGAGTCAGAGCTCTATTGAGCTGAGTATTCCATTAACTTTAACTAGTAATGACTGCATGACTTTCTTTGCTAACAAAATTTTAACTATTAGAGAAAAAATTACTCATAACCATCCCAAAGACGTATCGTTATCTTTGGCTGCTTTCAGTGATGCCGGTATTTGGTTAGACTCTTTCTCTCCGATTGTTCTGTCTGAGTTATTTTCATTAGTTACTTCATCCAAACCATCAACATGTTTATTAGACCCCATTCCTACCAGGCTGCTCAAGGAAGCCCTACCATTATTTAATGCTTCGATCTTAAATATGATCAATCTATCTTTGTTAGTTGGCTATGTACCACAGGCTTTTAAGGTGGCAGTAATTAAACCATTACTTAAAAAGCCATCACTTGACCCAGCTATCTTAGCTAATTATAGGCCAATCTCCAACCTTCCTTTTCTCTCAAAAATTCTTGAAAGGGTAGTCGTAAAACAGCTAACTGATCATCTGCAGAGGAATGGTCTATTTGAAGAGTTTCAGTCAGGTTTTAGAATTCATCATAGTACAGAAACAGCATTAGTGAAGGTTACAAATGATCTTCTTATGGCCTCGGACAGTGGACTCATCTCTGTGCTTGTTCTGTTAGACTTCAGTGCTGCTTTTGATACTGTTGACCATAAAATTTTATTACAGAGATTACAGAGATTTTATTACAGAGATTTTATTCACTTTATACATGCTTCCCTTAGGCAGTATTATTAGACAGTATTGCTTAAATTTTCATTGTTAGGCAGATGATACCCAGCTTTATCTATCCATGAAGCCAGAGGACACACACCAATTAGCTAAACTGCAGGATTGTCTTACAGACATAAAGACATGGATGACCTCTAATTTCCTGCTTTTAAACTCAGATAAAACTGAAGTTATTGTACGTGGCCCCACACATCTTAGAAACATGGTGTCTAACCAGATCCTTACTCTGGATGGCATTACCCTGAGCTCTAGTAATACTGTGAGAAATCTTGGAGTCATTTTTGATCAGGATATGTCATTCAAAGCGCATATTAAACAAATATGTAGGACTGCTTTTTTGCATTTACGCAATATCTCTAAAATCAGAAAGGTCTTGTCTCAGAGTGATGCTGAAAAACTAATTCATGCATTTATTCCCTCTAGGCTGGACTATTGTAATTCATTATTATCAGGTTGTCCTAAAAGTTCCCTAAAAAGCCTTCAGTTAATTCAAAATGCTGCAGCTAGAGTACTGACGGGGACTAGAAGGAGAGAGCATATCTCTCCTCTCTTCATTGGCTTCCTGTTAATTCTAGAATAGAATTTAAAATTCTTCTTCTTACTTATAAGGTTTTGAATAATCAGGTCCCATCTTATCTTAGGGACCTCGTAGTACCATATCACCCCAATAGAGCGCTTCGCTCTCAGACTGCAGGCTTACTTGTAGTTCCTAGGGTTTATAAGAGTAGAATGGGAGGCAGAGCCTTCAGCTTTCAGGCTCCTCTCCTGTGGAACCAGCTCCCAATTCAGATCAGGGAGACAGACACCCTCTCTAGTTTTAAGATTAGGCTTAAAACTTTCCTTTTTGCTAAAGCTTATAGTTAGGGCTGGATCAGGTGACCCTGAACCATCCCTTAGTTATGCTGCTATAGACGTAGACTGCTGAGGGGTTCCCATGATGCATTGTTTCTTTCTCTTTTTGCTCTGTATGCACCACTCTGCATTTAATCATTAGTGATCGATCTCTGCTCCCCTCCACAGCATGTCTTTTTCCTGGTTCTCCCCCTCAGCCCCAACGAGTCCCAGCAGAAGACTGCCCCTCCCTCAGCCTGGTTCTGCTGGAGGTTTCTTCCTGTTAAAAGGGAGTATTTCCTTCCCACTGTAGCCAAGTGCTTGCTCACAGCGGGTCGTTTTGACCGTTGGGGTTTTACATAATTATTGTATGGCCTGCCTTACAATATAAAGCGCCTTGGGGCAACTGTTTGTTGTGATTTGGTGCTATATAAAAAAATTGATTGATTGATTGATTGAAACTCGTAGCTTAAAGCTGATAACCCGTAAGTTGGAGAGGAAATGGCGTCTCACTAATTTAGAAGATCTTCACTTAGCCTGGAAAAAGAGTCTGAGTATTCCATTAACTTTAACTAGTAATGACTTCATGACTTTCTTTGCTAACAAAATTTTAACTATTAGAGAAAAAATTACTCATAGCCATCCCAAAGACGTATCGTTATCTTTGGCTGCATTCAGTGATGCCGGTATTTGGTTAGACTCTTTCTCTCCGATTGTTCTGGGACAATCGGAGAGCTGTAGCTGATTTCTCTGCGAGGAGGTGGAGTCACAGTCCGGCCTTTATGGAGATGGTGATGAGTTGACTGAGTGACAGCTGGTGCTGATGAAGAGTGACAGCTGTCACTCCCAGTGGCTCCGGCGCCCTCTCGTGCTTGAAGCCCGTACTTCAAGCAGGGCGCCATCTGGTGGTGGTGAGCCACCAGTACCTCCTCGTCAGCGGCCCACACAACAAACAAATTGTAATCTATTAGATAAATATGATTCAAACCACTGCAGCGCAGTGCCTTTAATACCTATGGCATGCTCTAATCTCTGTAATAAAATTTTATGGTCAACAGTATCAAAAGCAGCACTGAGGTCTAACAGAACAAGCACAGAGATGAGTCACTGTCTGAGGCCATAAGAAGATCATTTGTAACCTTCACTAATGCTGTTTCTGTACTATGATGAATTCTAAAACCTGACTGAAACTCTTCAAATAGACCATTCCTCTGCAGATGATCAGTTAGCTGTTTTACAACTACCCTTTCAAGAATTTTTGAGAGAAAAGGAAGGTTGGAGATTGGCCTATAATTAGCTAAGATAGCTGGGTCAAATGATGGCTTTTTAAGTCATGGTTTAATTATTGCCACCTTAAAAGCCTGTGGTACATAGCCAACTAATAAAGATAAATTGATCATATTTAAGATCGAAGCATTACATAATGGTAGGGCTTCCTTGAGCAGCCTGGTAGGAATGGGGCCTAATAGACATGTTGATGGTTTGGATGAAGTAACTAATGAAAATAACTCAGACAGAACAATCGGAGAGAAAGAGTCTAACCAAATACCGGCATCACTGAAAGCAGCCAAAGATAACGATATGTCTTTGGGATGGTTATGAGTAATTTTTTCTCTAATAGTTAAATTTTATTAGCAAAGAAAGTCATGAAGTCATTACTAGTTAAAGTTAAAGGAATACTCGGCTCAATAGAGCTCTGACTCTTTGTCAGCCTGGCTACAGTGCTGAAAAGAAACCTGGGGTTGTTCTTATTTTCTTCACTTAGTGATGAGTAGTAAGATGTCCTAGCTTTACGGAGGGCTTTTTTTTATAGAGCAACAGACTCTTTTTCCAGGCTAAGTGAAGATCTTCTAAATTAGTGAGACGCCATTTCCTCTCCAACTTACGGGTTATCTGCTTTAAGCTGCGAGTTTGTGAGTTATACCACGGAGTCAGGCACTTCTGATTTAAAGCTCTCTTTTTCAGAGGAGCTACAGCATCCAAAGTTGTCTTCAATGAGGATGTAAAACTATTGACGAGATACTCTATCTCACTTACAGAGTTTAGGTAGCTACTCTGCACTGTGTTGGTATATGGCATTAGAGAACATAAAGAAGGAATCATATCCTTAAACCTAGTTACAGTGCTTTCTGAAAGACTTCTAGTGTAATGAAACTTATTCCCCACTGCTGGGTAGTCCATCAGAGTAAATGTAAATGTTATTAATAAATGATCAGACAGAAGGGAGTTTTCAGGGAATACTGTTAAGTCTTCAATTTCCATACCATAAGTCAGAACAAGATCTAAGATATGATTAAAGTGGTGGGTGGACTCATTTACATTTTGAGCAAAGCCAATAGAGTCTAATAATAGATTAAATGCAGTGTTGAGGCTGTCATTCTCAGCATCTGTGTGGATGTTAAAATCGCCCACTATAATTATCTTATCTGAGCTAAGCACTAAGTCAGACAAAAGGTCTGAAAATTCACAGAGAAACTCACAGTAACGACCAGGTGGACGATAGATAATAACAAATAAAACTGGTTTTTGGGACTTCCAATTTGGATGGACAAGACTAAGATTCAAGCTTTCAAATGAATTAAAGCTCTGTCTGGGTTTTTGATTAATTAATAAGCTGGAATGGAAGATTGCTGCTAATCCTCCGCCTCGGCCCGTGCTACGAGCATTCTGGCAGTTAGTGTGACTCGGGGGTGTTGACTCATTTAAACTAACATATTCATCCTGCTGTAACCAGGTTTCTGTTAGGCAGAATAAATCAATATGTTGATCAATTATTATATCATTTACCAACAGGGACTTAGAAGAGAGAGACCTAATGTTTAATAGACCACATTTAACTGTTTTAGTCTGTGGTGCAGTTGAAGGTGCTATATTATTTTTTCTTTTTGAATTTTTATGCTTAAATAGATTTTTGCTGGTTATTGGTGGTCTGGGAGCAGGCACCGTCTCTACGGGGATGGGGTATTGGGGGCATGGCAGGGGGAGAGAAGCTGCAGAGAGGTGTGTAAGACTACAACTCTGCTTCCTGGTCCCAACCCTGGATAGTCACAGTTTGGAGGATTTAAGAAAATTGGCCAGATTTCTGGAAATGAGAGCTGCTCCATCCAAAGTGGGATGGATGCCGTCTCTCCTAACAAGACCAGGTTTTTCCCAGAAGCTTTGCCAATTATCTATGAAGCCCACCTCATTTTTTGGACACCACTCAGACAGACAGCAATTCAAGGAGAACATGCGGCTAAACATGTCACTCCCGGACCGATTGGGGAGGGGCCCAGAGAAAACTACAGAGTCCGACATTGTTTTTGCAAAGTATATGTGTTGGCCATCTCTGTTTATTTAATCCCTTTCTACAGCACACTCAGCACAGCACAGCACAGCCACAGTACACTCAGCAAAACAACAACATGCTTAGGCTGAGGTTGTGGGTATGACCAGGCAGATTCAAATTTCCAGCCCTGTATATGTGTTGGCCATCTCTGTTTATTTAATCCCTTCCTTCAGCTACTTTATCTTCTCAACTGTTAAGCACCTGACTGTTCTGTACAACCCAGTTTGCCTTCCTGTATGAATACATTTGTTTTATGTTTGTAAAATTGCAATGTAAAAATACACCACTACCTCAGTTTTGATTCATTGATATTTACATTTACTGTTTCCTACTTTTTGTGAATAATTTGTTATAAATTTGATTGCAAAACAAAGTCTGCATGAAGGACTTCAAATGTGTTTGTCTTTTAACCAAGTATTTCCACTTAGTTTGGGGAGTTCACCTGTTATAGTTCTGCTGGACAAACTTTAGCCCATTAACTATTATATTTATAAGACATCAGCATTACAAAAACAAATGTTGGGCAATTGTTTTGATTAAAATGATTGGCATTTGTCTTATGTCTAAAACAGGTTAACCTGGGCAACGCCAGGTACCCCAGCTAGTAGAACATACGTAAGTGGAAATACCAGCAGTGCTTCTTAAAACACACTTGTCAAAGATGAACAGAGAGATAATTGATATTTTAATATGACAAAGCAGGTGAAGCCCTTTCCCATGTCTTCAACCATTATGCAGCCAATATGTAGACCTGGGTTCAATTCCCAGTCACACTATTTGTGACCTTGGAGGAGACACTTTATCTTATTGCGCCGGACAGTCCACCCAGCTGAAAATGGTTTCTAGCCTTTGATGGGGAAATAAACTGCCATGGACTGGCATCCCATCCCGAGGAAGTAATAGACTCTCTGGCAGACAAACAGTCTATCCCCACCTCATGAAAACATCGACTTGTCACAGCCAGACGTGGGCACCCTCTTAGCCTTTTACAGATGCTGGAATGAGGTACCTGCATGCTGGATCATGCTCAGAGAAGCACACCTCCTGACTATAATATTGTAGCTCACATTTCTCCACAATGCAAGAACTACAAAGCCAGTAGTGTCCCTCATATGACTCTTCCAACAATAACAAGGATCCTCCGAAAAGACGTAGTCCCAAAGATATCCACTGATCACCTGAAGCATCCAAGTCTTACGACCATAATGTAGCACAGGAAGTACCATGACCCTAAAGGCTTGGGCTTTCATTCTCCTGCAAACATATTTGCATTGCCAGACACCTTTGTGCAGGGAGGTCAAAGTAATGTGGAGGTCAAAGGACAACGTAGGATCAAAAGTTACCCAGAGGTTCCTCACTTTGTCGGTGTGATGTATGACACACGAGCCTAGGCTAAGCGTTAGCTGGTCAAATTGATGCCGATGTCACACTGGACAAAGAACCATCATTTCAGTCAACAGAGTTTAAAAGTAGTAAATTGCTCGACATCCAGCTTTTCACTGATGCAAGACAGTCCTCTAAAGATTTTATGTGGTTGAGATTACCAGCAGTTATCGGCATGTATAACTGAGTTTATTATATGGTTGCGACGCTACACGGGCTCCGATTGGCTGATTACCGGTCTCAAATTTTCCCATATCAGACTGGTTTCCATGACAATCGGTCCGCAATGCGTATTTTCTTTACAAACCAGGAAGCTAAAAACGTGATTAGAAAAAGCAAGTCAGACATGAACATACTCCATAAATAGCTCAACAGCATCGAAAAAAAACACAAAGATTGAAAGCTTACCAGCTAACGGCCGGGCCACCTGTTAGCAAGTTCTTCATGGAGGTGAAGAAAGCAAAAGAGCTCAACACCATCATGTTTATATGTATATAACAGCTATATAATAAATGAATCATTAATCTTGCTTGCTCGGTCTGTACGGGGATATCAAACGTGTTTTTCGCACGGACCTCACTACGCTCGGTCCGTACAAACACGTCAATCGGATATTTCCCCGTACAGACCTTGCGCTTTAATAATAATCCTTTAATCATCAGCATAGCAATGAAAGGTAATCCCAAAACGCCGCAATATGTCCCTGAGAGGTGCTATAAAAGGGAGAAAAGCAGGGGGCCTAAGACAATCCCCTTTGGAACCCCAAATTTCATGTCAGTAAGGTTCAAGGTATGGTTGTTGGACAAAGTACAGATGATAGAGGTCACTGTGCTCGTTGGGACCTTCAAAGTAGCAGAAATGTTTCTGTACCCTTCCCCAAATTGGTGCCACGTGACAATTCTGTCTCAGAGGTCTACAGACAATTCCTTTGACTTCATGCTTGGTTTGTGCTCTAACATGCACTGTACCTTTCCAAAGGTGTGTGCCTTCCAAATCATGTCCATTCAACTGAATATACCCCAGGTGGACTCCACTTAAGCTGTAGAAACATCTCAAGGATGATCAGGAATGCACCTGAGTGCAATTTTTAAGATTCATTGCAAAGACTGTGAATATTTATGTACATGTGATTTCTTAGTGTTTTTTATTTTTAATTAATTTGCAAAATGTAAAACAAAATAAAAAATAAAAAACTTGTTTCACATTGTGATTATGGGGTATTGTGTGTAGAACTTTGAGGAAAAAAATATTTCAAGGCTTTAATATAAAACGTGGAAAAAGTGAAGCACCGTGAATACTTACCGGATGCACTGTATTTAAGAGAACAGGAACCAGAGCACATCCCTGACCAGTACTAGAAATCCCTGGAAAGACGTCAGAGACCTGGCCCCATAAGACGTCTTCTTTAAAATGAAGTGTCTGAGATAACAGTGACAAAAAAAAGCCTGCTGGGGTATTTTCAAACACTTTCCCAGGGTTTTGAAATCCAGAGAACAACCCCAACAGGCCGTCAGGCAGAACACTGCAATTCATTACAAGGTGTGCAGAGCTGATTTACGGTTACAGCGTGCTGCTCCAAGTTATTTTAAACTGTTATTTTACTGCACTTGGATTTACAATGAATCACACTGAATGTGGGTTAGATTAAAAATAATTAGCCTCTAAGGTTGCAGGGGCATTTTTGCCAAAATCGTTATAAAAGGCAATGCATATGCATAAAAAGTGTGACATAAAACATGTAAGGTGTAAAAAAAACAGATGGGAAAATGTATTTCATATTTTATAAATACTTCTTTATTTCAGTATACAAAATAACAGTATGTACATCCACACAAAAGTGGTTTACAAAATCCTTGAGTTCAGCTCTGAGAATAGAATTTTTTTTACTGCCTGTATGTCAGACATAAAGGAGATAATGCACCATTTCACAAAGCAAACAGTTCTTTTTCGATGGGGTTGAACAATCCACAGGGATGCAGGTTTGACCCGTGTGAAGATCCACACACAGTGAGAGTCCCAACTTTCAACCACAAAACGTTTCCAAGTTGGAAAAGCACTCGACTTCCATTCCCTTTGTGTTCACTTTTCCTCAAGTCCGTTACTGCGGAGGGAAAAAACCATCAATCGTACCGTTCAAAATACCACACGGGTTTCAGGGATCCATCAGAACCCTTTGTTTTTTGTGGAAAGAAGCCAAACAGTTTCTGTGTAGTGAAGAGAAAATACAACTCCCCACGTCCAGCATAAAATCAAATATAATTTCTTTCATCAGAGATATAATAAAATAGACTTTCTTTATCCCAGCTGGAGAGATTTAAAACCATCAAGAAAGAAAAGAAAATACCCAGGAGGACGGCGGTCTTCACGTAAAACTCCACGTTACGGTTTGTGAAGAAAAAAGTTAAAAACGCCAACCAGCGGTTTGGAGAATGGATACAAATATTATAGTGACACGAGAATATCCCGCTTCTTGTTGAAATACACATGCTAAACCTTAAGACAAGAGTAAGCCCTCTTGGTACTGTAGTGCTTTTGTTTAATCTCTGGCCTCAGGTGGCTGGGTACATGCAGAGAACTGCCGGTGGGGTCCGGCAGCGACAGCGACTCATTTGCAGACGTATCGCTCCACCATCCGCTCGCACTTCTTGCAGGTGACGTAGCAACACCAGTGGTACTTGCAGTGGCAGCGCTCCACCAGCTTCTCAGTGTAGGGGTTGTACCCGCGACCGCAGCACATCAGGTCACAGCTGTCACTGCCCACCGAGGTTTTGTTGCATTGCCTGAAGTTAGCAAAAGCAAACAAAAAATACAGATTAAATTTTTCACAATGCAACAAAGTATTCATAGAAATTTTGAGTGGATTCAGGTCCACCCCACCCCCCGCCCAGTTCTGCACTTTGCATGTTGCTTGTAGTAGTAGTAGTAGTAGTCATTTTGTTTGTAAAATTTTTAAACCAATGTTAATGTTTAACAACATCGAGAAATTAGCACAGACCACAAGACAAAAAAAAAATTCCTAGAGCTTAAGTCAAGATAAATTTAAGACTTTTCACACTTTTTTAATGCCAGTCACAATGAAATTTAAGAGCAACATGACAATGACCAAAATAAAGAACCCCAAACATAAATGGCTGAAGGTTTGGGACAAATTTGGCCAAATCTTTATTGTTACTGGTTGAAGCCATACAGCAAAATCTCTGAAAAGCCAATTTTCATTAAAGTTACACATTCCTATAACAAGTGTCTCTCCTCTGAGCATTCCAAACAAACAAAAAACAAGGTATTTTTTGGTTCTGCTACCTTGCTTTACAGTGTTATGAGATACTTTCACTGAATTATATCCTGCAATATTTAAATATACCAGGGGAAATACATGTACAGACAGACAGATAGATATTGCCATTATGTATTTTGATCACTTGAATTGCAATGGCAGAAGAAAACATGAATAAAATACTACTTCCCACATCTTTACATTTTTAATACTTTTGAAAGCCTGATTTAAGACATTTTAATACCAATTAAGGCCTTATTGTTACATTAATAAATTAGATGCTTTTTAAGACTTTTAAAGGATCTGCAGGAACCATGTTCAGAGTATAGTGGTAACAAATACATGTTACAACAAAATTAAAATTTTAAACCCACAACATTAGCAGTAAGATACCTGTCCATTTAACTAAAAACTAATTAATATTCAATAATGTTGTTGTTCATTCGGCTGCTCCTGGTTTTGTTCAGGGTCGCCACAGCGGATACATCGGTAACTGGCACAAGTTTTACGCCGGATGCCCTTCCTGACGCAACTCCAGTTTTACCTGGAGAAACGCACACAGCTGCTGGTGTTCCAAAGAGGTCTCCCATCCAAGTACTAACCAGACCCTGCTCTGCCTAGCTTCTGAGATCTGACGGGATCAGACTGACACAGAGCAGACTGGCTACTCAATATTCAATAATAATAATAATAATAAATAATAATAATAAATATGTATAAATGTAACAATTTAAATTTATTTGTTTGTTTGTTTCATTGTGAGTGAGTTAGTTAGTTTGCTTGCTTTCAGCTGCCACATTTCCTCTGGGTTGCCACAGCGTAATCCAAGAAACATCTGCATTGGAATTTGGCAAAAGGTTTATGTTGTAAACCCTTCCTAACGCAACTCTAATTAGACACACACAGCTCCTTGTATTCCAGAGCAGGGTCCCAGCCAAATACTAATCATGAGAGCTAACAGGGTCAGGGATACACAGCTACAAATACCACAATTAGCAAACTAAATCCAGATAACTACATTAACTAATTATGAATGACATAAAAGTAGTATGTTTTAGTCTAGATTTTAATGTTTCAGTAAAATGTGGATAATTTTGGTAAAAAATTTCACATGTTGATGAGCGCTAAGCAAAGGCTCTACTCCCTGCCGACTTCTTCTTAACCCTCAGAACACACAATAATCCAGCTGTGGTGTTGGATTACTGGACCAAAGCGCACAACCATTCTGCATTTTATATGTTTGCAGAAAAACCTTGAATTCTGCCCCATATAAATAGCCAATGATTCCAACACTGGAATAAAACTGAGTCCTTTCGGGTTCTCTCTTTTATCACTCTGGGTCACCACAGCAGATCAGAGATGGATGTGCTGTGCATGATGATTTGGCACACGTCCATGCAATCAAAACATGGACGTGGTCTCTTGGTCTCAAAATAAACTACCATCTGTGCCCTTCCACACCTGCCCAGACAACATTTCCCTTCATCTCATCAAAATACTCCCTTCACCTTCTCAACATACTAGCACATTACCATCTGCATCCTGTGCCACCCAAACCTGCTGCACATCCATTCCAGCTCGGCCCCTTTGTCTGGTCAATCGGTACAAGTCCTTTTCCACTCTTCATCCCCTTCATAGCTGCCTTCAATTCAGCTTTACTAATCTCTTGCACATCCTCAGCCAGACGCCCTTCCAGACACAACTCCACATTACAGGGAGAATGGGCTGGGGGGGTCTTGAACCGGGAACCTTCTGCACTGGACACAGGTACACTAAGTGTTTGGACATCACACCTGCCCAGACAACAGTTCCCTTCATCTCATCAAAACTTGTGAAACTGTATTCTCAAGTCTTTAGAAGACTTCTTATCCTACTATGTGGTAATGCAGGAAATAAAACATGGCAGTAACAGATTTTATTATATGGCTACGACAGTATGCATGCTCTGATTGGCCGATTTCTGGTCTGATATTTTCCCATATCAGACTGTTACCACGACAATCAGTCTGGATCGCGTATCAGATTTCTGACTTTGTTTACAATTTTCATGGTGCAAAATAAAACAAAACAAGAAGTGAACAAAGAAATTATGAGTGACGAAGAGGACCATTCTCCGAGCAAATTTTATTACACTGACGAGTTTGAATTGGAGGAATTAACAGCAAACGAGCTTGATGTACGAGGTCTATTAGAAAAGTATCCAACCTTATTATTTTTTTCAAAAACCATATGGATTTGAATCACGTGTGATTGCGTCAGACAAGCTTGAACCCTCGTGCGTATACATGAGTTTTTCCACGCCTGTCGGTTGCGTCATTCGCCTGTGAGCAGGCTTTGAGTGAGGAGTGGTCCACCCCCTCGGCATTGTTTCATTGCCAGGAAATGGTGGAATGATTTGGGCTTTTTTTTCCCCATCAGAATTTTTTCAGAAACTGTTAGAGACTGGCAGCTGGAAACCATTCGAAAAATTTATCTGGCTTTCGATGAAAATTTTACGGGCTTCACAGAGAATAAGGACTGTTACTACAGTTTTAAGGACGGCTTTAGGGACGCTCGGCGCGCCACGCTCCGTGCCACCATCGAGAGCCACAAACCACCGGATCATTTCTAAACGGATGGCTCTGTGGATCCGTGACCATCGTGTGCACTTTCTCTGGTTATCACAAGAGCTGGACATCAGCCATTTTCCGGCAGATTTCACTTTTAACAAGAGATTTTGTCATGGAAAGCCGAGCGGAGGCTTCGCTGATTTGCTGATGGAGCGAGACAAAGGAACACCTCCGTTTTGGTCTCACAGGACGGCTTTGAGATGAGGGTTCAAGCTTGTCTGACGCAATCACACGTGATTCAAATCCATATGGGTTTTGAAAAAAATAAGGTCGGATACTTTTCTAATAGACCTCGCAGACATGCAAAATGAAGACCAACAAAATGAAAACACAGCTCCTCCGAACAGCCATATAATAAATGAATTATTAACCCCGCTTGCTTGGTCGGTACGGGAATATCAGACCTCGCGCTCATTAATAATCCTTTACTAGAAGACACAAATACATGAATCAGAATCTCTGCATGGGTCACAGACAGGATGGGTTTATTGACTGCAAAAATACACAGATAAAAAAGTGTATTTCTAGTCACCAGTCAAATATGTGCAAATTAAAACTCAAAGACTGCTTAAAAGATATATATATATATAAAAAAAAAAAAAAATCACATCAAGTTTTCTTACCCTTTCATCACTACTTTCTGGTTGAGACCATCAGGTTTGCAGCTTTATTTTGAATGTTACAGCCTCACAGCCGTCTGTGCCGAGCTTCTGTGCCGTTCATCACGAAAACATTTTTGCTTCCGCCAAGGAGGTTATGTTTTCAGTCGCGTCCGTTTGTTTGTTGGTTGGTTTGTTAGCAGGATTACTCAAAAAATCCTCAACGGATTTCAATGAAATTTTTACCAGGGGTGTATCCTGGCCTAACTTCGAAGTTATTAAATTTTGGTAATGATCTGGAACACGATCCACATCCAGTAATTTTTTTAAGGATTCTTTATCATTGCAGCATAGGGCCAATTTCAACATTTTTGCATCTAACTTCATGAAGACGGGTCACAAAGGGTGAACAAAAATTAAGTTATGACACAACAATAATTTAGCATTTGTTTCTCCTCACTGAATAAACTTATTAGAAAAAAAAAAACTTGTGTAGTTCATGCAGTTTCTCTTTCTAAATACATTTGCTGAAGATCTAAGGGTTTAACCACTGAATCTGAAACATGATGGTAGATGCGTGAAATGACATGGAATAAGTCTCTTTGCCAAAGGGTATTCCATGTGACATCAGTGACCCTATGGCCTTGTGTTGTTCTGTTGCGTTTGGTCAGTGGAGCCTCTTATTTCTGAGGCCTGAGACCAGGCAGTGAAGACTCCCCCTGTAAATGAACATGGTTTTCTCTTGAGCTGAGCCTCTCTGCATAATGACAATGTTTTATGATGGCGGCACGTTAATAAGCAGCGTGATGAGAGACGCTGAGCCGATGACCGCTGTGGGAGTGAACAGCAGGGAGACAGTCCTACGACAGGTTTATTATATCGGTGGGAACTAGAAAGAAGTCAGACCTCCACCCTCCTCATTCCACACTTGACAACCTACATTTGGCCTTGGTCTTGTTACATGTCTGATCTGGCCTGTCAGACAAAATTAGTGACTTTTAAAGGAAGGTTTCTTGTGGGATTTTAAAGACAATGCTGAGAAGTGACTAACAGCATGCATTATTTCTCTGAACTGACTTGTCTACATCCTTTGTAGTTATATAGTAGTGTTCAGAATAATAGTAGTACTATGTGACTAAAAAGATTAATCCAGGTTTTGAGTATATTTCTTATTGTTACATGGGAAACAAGGTACCAGTAGATTCAGTAAATTCTCACAAATCCAACAAGACCAAGCATTCATGATATGCACACTCTTAAGGCTATGAAATTGGGCAATTAGTAAAAAAAAAAAAAAAAAAAAGTAGAAAAGGGGGTATTCACAATAGTAGAGAAGCTTGAATCTTCGACTGGACTGGGTTGCTTGACACGAGGACGTTTCGCTTCAAATCGCAGAAGCTTCCTCAGCTAAAATTCTTGCTCTGGAAGTCTGACTTCTGTCTGACTCTTGTAGAGAAGAATAAAACAGAAGCCAACAAAAGCTAGAGTTTTAAACCTAACCAGACCCCTCCTACTGAGAGGCAGACTGCTATAGGCTAGTGACTAAACAATAGCTCTAATTAGCAACTATTGTGCTGCAGTTAGCACACCTAATGGCACCTCTGTTCACAATGATAGTAGCATCTGCTGTTGACGCTACAAACTCAAAACTATTGTGTTCAAACTGCTTTTTTAGCAATCCTGTGAATCACTAAACTAGTATTTAGTTGTATAACCACAGTTTTACAGTTTGGGGAGGTGATGGTCTGGTGGTTAAGGTGCTGGGCTTGAGTCCAGAAGATCATGGGTTCAAATCCCCGCCTGACTGGAAAAATCACTAAGGGCCCTTGGGCAAGGTCTTTAATCCCCTATTGCTCCCGGTGTGTAGTGAGCGCCTTGTGTGGCAGCACCCTGACATCGGGGTGAATGTGAGGCATAATTGTAAAGCACTTTGAGCGTCTGATGCAGATGGAAAAGCGCTATATAAATGCAGCCCATTTATCTTGTTGGATTTATGAGAATCTACTGGTACCTTGTTTCCCATGTAACAATAAGAAATATACTCAAAACCTGGATTAATCTTTTAGTCACATAGCACTACTATTATTCTGAACACTACTGTGTGTTTTCTAAATTTTCTAGTGCTGTCTTAATTTGGAAGCATTGTGGCCTCTCTTTTCCACCATAGTAATCCATTTGGTTGACAATACAAGATGTTGGGCATTGCAGATGAGCTCCTCTTGCACATTTAAATGTTTCATGGTATTAGTGTGTACTGAAGAACATTGTCAGGTTTAAAAAATAAGTTGAAAATTTACAAGATTGTACAAAAGTTGGACATAGGTTGACAGTTTAATCGTAAGAATGGAATTGCTACATGTATAATTTATTCTGACTTAAGTGAAATATGTGAAGAATCCTAAAAAAAAAAAGAAAAAAAAAAGCGTATAGCCATTTCTGAGCAGAATGGAAATAAACTGTTCTTTCGGCTGCTCGCGTTAGGGGTCACGACAGCAGATCAATTGTTTCCATCTCACCCTGTCATCTGTCTCACCAAACACCGACATGTCCTCTCTCAGCACATCCAGAAACCTCCTCTTTGGTCTCCCTCTTCTTCTGCCTGGTGGCTCCATCCTCAGCATCCTTCTCCCTATATACCCTGGGTCCCTCCTCTGCACATGTCCAAACCATCTCAATCTCACCTCTCTGACTTTGTCTCCAAACAGTCCCACCTGAACTGTACCTCTAATATATTCATTCCTAAATCTGTCCATCCTCGTCACTCCCAAAGAGAATCTCAGCATCTTCAGCTCTGCCTCCTGTCTTTTTGTTGGCACCACTATACAACATAACTGATCTCAGTACTGTTTTGTAAACTTTCTCCTTCACTCTTGCAGATATTCTTCAGTCATAAATCACTCCTACCACCTTTCTCCACCCACTCCACCCTGCCTGCACTCTCTTCTTCACCTCTCTAACACACTTTGGACAGTTGAACCCAAGTATTTCAACTTATCTATTTTCACCACCTCTACTCCTTGTAACCGCACTATTCTGATGGAATCCCTCTGATTCACACACATGTACTCAATCTTACTCTTACTGATTTTCATTCCCCTGCGTATCTCCACATCTCTAGACTAGACTCAACCTGCTCTCTACTCTCACTACAGATCACAATCTCATCTACAAACTTCATAGTCCATGGAGACTCCCACCTGATCTCATCCATCAACCTGTCCATCATCACTGATAACAACAATGGACTCGGAGATGATCCTTAGTGTAATCCCACCTCCAGCTTGAATGAGTCTGCCATTCGTACTGTGCATCTCACCGCTGTCACACTATTCTTGTACATGTCCGGCACTACCTGGTTGACATTCCTGCTGTCAGCATGCCAACTGCACGCTCCCTCAAATCTTGCGACATCTGTGTCATTGTGCTGTGTGATAAAACTGCACCTTTCAGAGTGGCCTTTTATTGTGGGCAGTCTAAGGCACACCTGTGCACTAATCATGGTGTCTAATCAGCATCTTGATATGGCACACCTGTGAGGTGGGATGGATTATCTCAGCAAAGGAGAAGTGCTCACTATCACAGATTTCGACTGGTTTGTGAACAATATTTGAGGGAAATGGTGATATTGTGTATGTGGAAAAAGTTTTAGATCTTTGAGTTCATCTCATACAAAATGGGAGCAAAACCAAAAGTGTTGCGTTTATATTTTTGTTGAGTATATGATTTTTTTTAATAATTTATTTGTATGTTACTGCTGCAAATAAGTATTTGATCACCTACCAACCAGCAAGAATTCTGTCTCTCACAGACCTGTTAATTTTTCTTTAAGAAGCCCTCTTATTCTGCACTCTTTACCTGTATTAATTGCACCTGTTTGAACTTGTTACCTGTATAAAAAGACACCTGTTCACACAATCAATCACACTCCAACCTGTCCACCATAGCAAAGACCAAAGAGCTGTCTAAGGACACCAGGGACAAAACTGTAGACCTGCACAAGGCTGGGATGGACTACAGGACAACAGGCAAGCAGCTTGGTAGAAGACAACAACTGTTATGATTATTTATTAGAAAGTGGAAGAAACACAAGATGACTCAATCTCCCTTCGTCTGGGAGTCAATGCAAGATCTCACTTTGTGGGGTAAGGATGAGTCTGAGAAAGCTCAGAACTACACAGGAGGACCTGGTCAATGACCTGAAGAAAGCTGGGACCACAGTCACAAAGATTACATTAGTAACACATGATGCTGTCATGGTTTAAAATCCTGCAGGGCAGCAAGGTCCCCCTGCTCAAGCCAGCATATGTCCAGGCCCGTTTGAAGTTCACCAGTGACCATCTGGATGATCCAGAGGAGGCATGGGAGGAGGTCATGTGGTCAGATGAGACCAGAATAGAGCTTTTTGGAATCAACTCCACTTACCATGTTTAGAGGATGAGAACAACCCCAAGAAAACCATCCCAACCGTGAAGCATGGGGGTGGAAACATCATACTCTGGGAGTGCTCTTCTGCAAAGAGAACAGGACGACTGCACCGTATTGAAGGGAGGATGGATGGGGTCATGTATTGCGAGATTTTGGCAAAAAACCTCCTTCCCTCAGTAAGAGCATTGAAGATGGGTCATGGCTGGGTCTTCAGCATGACAGTGACCCCAAACACACAGCCAGGGCAACTAAAGAGGGGCTCCGTAAGAAGCATTTCAAGGTCCTGGAGTGGTCTGGCCAGTCTCCAGACCTGAACTCAATAGAAAATCTTTGGAGGGAGCTGAAACTCCAAACCTGAAAGATCTAGAGAAGATCTGTATGGAGGAGTGGACCAAAATCCCTGCTGCAGTGTGTGCAAACCTGGTGAAAAACTACAGGAAATGTTTGACCTCTGTAAATGCAAACAAAGGCTACTGTACCAAATATTAACTGATTTTCACAGGTGTTCAAATACTTATTTGCAGCAGTAACAAAGAAATAAATTATTTTAAAAAATCATATATTGTGATTTCTGGATTTTCTCTTTTTTTTTAGATTATGTCTCCACAGTGGACATGCACCTAAGATGAAAATTTCAGACCCCTCCATGATTCTAAGTGGGAAAACTTGCAAAATCGCAAGGTGTACTGGCAGCACACGCCATATGGCTGAGATTTGACAAACTTTACAGTTAACACCCTGCTTCCTTCTACCCTCCTCATTTATCCGGGCCAGTGTGGCTGAGTTCAAAATGGAAGTAACATAAAGAAGTTAAAATAACAAATTAAGTAATTTGATTACTTAATAACACTAAAACCATTTCATTAAGTTGAATCAGCAAGTCAAGTTTACTAAATTACTTAACGAAATTATTTACTAAACTTGAGTTAGTCTCACTAAATGTCTCATGGCATTTATTCAGCAATGGCCTAGTTGGAATTACTTATAAAAAACACTAAACCAACTAAATTAATTCACTCATTAATTTTCTATATTCACACCCGTCACACGTGGGTGGAGCCTATCCCAGTGGGTCAATATAAAGTGTTACCTTAACTTTTTTTTAAGGTTAGCCAGTGTATTGTTTTTTAGAGTGTGTTCCATCAAACAGCCTGGGTTTCTTCTCCTAATCATTGATGTTTTCACTAATTTAGAGATCATTTCTCTTAAGAATATCAACAAAAAATTCCAGACTCCCATCACCCACAAAGCATCTCTGTGAGCAGGAGACTAAAAGTCACGACATGGTTTCGCGTTTGGATTACACGTCTACTCTACAGGCTTGTGTTTAAAACGTGGCATTACCGAGTCGTTAAGCAGTAACGTCAGTGACTGATCTGTTCTCAGGACCAGGACACCTTTTGTTCCACTTATCGCACTTTAACCAAGACCCTCTTTGTGCTTGTTGAAGCCTCTCTGATTGGTCCAGAGTTTCTCCTGCTTTCAGGCTTTGTGAACAGGTCAGACAGAACCACAATCAGCTAAAGAGTACGGCCTGATTAAAATCTGTCCTTAATTCAGCACCACTGGACCAGGACTCAGTCGATGGTCTCTCACAGTGCACAAGCTGCTTACAAAGGATCGGAAGGGATTTTCATTAAGTACGTGAAGTTGTACGATGAGGTGACACAATGTTTCAGTTATACCGTTATAATCTACACAAAAGTGGTGGTGAACAGTCCAATCTTGAACTCACGGACACTGAAGTGTGTTTACTTCACAACAGCAACCCTGGACTGCGTGACTTGGCAGAAGGATGAATGTTGCAGGCAGTGTAGCCGCCACGTTATCAGGCTGGAGACGAGCGATGTTTGGCATCCCTGACACGAGGCATCTCTGCTGCTTATATGTGGAGGGGTCAAGGCTGAGCGGCACATGAATTTTTCAGTCATATGATGTCTGAGATTCCTAACATACAACAACATCGCGTGCCTTTCAGTGGATCTTATTATAAAGCCGAGGTGACTCTGCAGCCCACCGCCACGGTTTCTGTCTGTCACCACTGAAGTAAAACCTACAAAAAGTGCACATAAAAACACAACAGCTGGCTTTTATATCTGATTATTCTAATTTGGTAAAATTTGAATGGCTTAATAAATGAACAGATGACTAGCTGGATAATGCTCGAGGAGCAGTAGGAGGTCGAGTTTATATATTTGGAGAGCAAAGTAACTAAATAAACAAGATTCTGGCTCCTTTTGGCTGGTCATAAAAAGATTCATGTCGAAGTAGTGTCTCTGTACACGGAGTTGGCCCCTGGGCGCTGGACTGTGACTATCCACTGCTCCGAGGGGTTGGACTATGTCTAACTGTAATTAAGATGGATTAAATGCAGAAGACTGATTTTGCAATATGTAATATTAATTTCATTTGGCTTCTCCCCTTTTGCCCGGGGTCCATGCAGCAGAACCGATATGGATCCGCATGTCGATTTCAGACAAGATTTACTCCAGATGCCCTTCCTGGCACAAGTTGTACATGGAGAATGGGGTACAGGTGGTCTTGATCCAGGGACCCTTTGTTTGGAAGCAAGTGTACTATGGTCTTTGGACTGTATTCAAACATCAGTGCTCAACTTCACACTGAGGACAACAAGGGGTGGGTGTCTGGTGGGGAACTGAACCAAGGATCCTTTGGACACAAGCCTATCTCTCTAACTTCCAGGCCGTCTCCACTGCAAACGAAAATAAACATACTGTTCTTCTATTAGCTCCATTTCAATGTGTTTAAAGCAAGTTAAAAAAATGCTTTAATGATGCCAGAACCAGTAGAAGATAAAATCTGACTTAAACCACTGAAAACATGATTATGGTTAAAAACAAAAAAGTAGTTTAACCGATTCTAGTATCCCTTGTGTAGAACAATTTAAAACCAAAACCATCCATCAATTTATGCTCTTTCGCTTGTCCCGTTGGGGGTCACAGAGGGCACTGGAGCGTATTCCATTGTGGACTGAGCAAAGAGGTGTTTACACCACTTCAGGACAGATCTGACAGAATGTGCTGGAGCAATGCATTGCTGCATCAACCACACTACAGAACAACCACCTTTGTGACCCCTTGGCCATCTCCAACCATTGGGGTCCTTGACACTGAGGCAACTGTGTGCTGCATCATACCCAGAAAAACGCACCACGTGTCCAAATTGTTGTACCCGAGTTCCCTCACAATGCATACAATACTCCCTGTCTGTCTCTGTAGGTCACCATTCGTTAAGACATTCTAGCGAAAAGACAGAGCACCAAAGACAATAAGTCATCACCTTGGGTCAGTGGTTGTGTGACATGGGCGCACCATCGACAGGTAATCCAAGATCAATATAGAGTCATTCTGGGGGAAGGCCCCGGGGAAGACCCAGGACATGCTGGAAGGATTACATCTCCCAGCTGGTTTGGGAAAGCCTAGGGATTCCCCATGAGGATTTCAAGGGCCTGGCCAAGGAGAGGAAAATGTAGGATGGGCTGTTTAACTTGCTGCCACCGTGACCCTGACCCAGATAACCAGCAAAAAATGAATGAAAGACTGAAACGAACAAAACAGCAAAATTATTTTGAGAAACTGGAGTAAGTCTAATTTTATCTTTTTTTTTTTTACTATCACATATGTTTTATGAACTAGCCATTCCAGCTGTAAAAAGGATCAATTAAATTAGCCTTCAGTGCCGTGTGTGCCAATGCTGAAATGCAAAGAATAGTTTTCTACTTAAAAATGTACGGAAACTTGGAAAACAGGTTCTAAGCACTGCGTATTTATGCCGTATGTCTTTGATAATGGCTCCAAGTCAGACAAATGAGTTCCTTTCTGCCTACACAAAGTTCTCACAGACCACAAACAAGCAGGACCAAACACTGTCCCAAATAAAACACCGGAGCTGAATAGAGCAAGTGAGCCTTTATCTTTGAGAGGCCGCTAACCATTTCCCTGTTTGTGTGGCCCACTCCAATTGATATCAGCTGGGTGCACTCAGTCCTAAGAATAACTGCATTAGTCAGTGTTTGAGATAGCAGGACAAGGATCCCAGTCAAAGTGGCACATGCTCAGACATTTTACTCTTAGGGGCCACTGGCTGTTATCATGCAGCCTATAAATGATGCCACCAGGCAGGATGACGCTTACCTAAAGTCAACATCCTGGATGAGCAGGCAATCAGAGTTGCTCATTTCCTATTTGGACAAATAATGCCACCTCCAAACTGAGAAGGCACTCAATCAAGTATGTTCTTCTAAAAACATCCAAAATGCTTTCTAGATAGTTTGGACTCAGCATCACCAATCACATGATCATCTCCATTTCACGCATGGCGAGACGTGACAGACTCACCTGTCCTGTGTGCCAACGGAACCCTGTTTTTCATTCTTGGTGCAGAAGTCCGGTGAGCTTTGTAGGTATACCAGCTCATTCTCTCTCACTGGCCTGATATCAATGTCTTTGGGAACCAGCTGCTTGCGAGTCCCCATGGGCCGGTGAACCACTTTGGTGGCAGACAGGTATTTGGTCTTTAGGTCCATGGCAATTTCTCTCAGGTCTTGTAGGCCTCTCCAGCAGGTCCGTATTGAGCAGGATCCTGATACGCCGTGGCATTTACACTTCATCACAAGTGCCTCTCTCAATACCTAGTCACAAGGTCAGAAGACACTTATGTTAGACAGTCATCTTCACTTTTATGCGGCCTTTTGTAATTAAGGAATTAACTCAGAATCTTGTAACTTTTGTCCTGCAAAACAAAATAATTTCTCTTCCTCAACTACAGTTCCTGTATCCTTTCTGATCCTATTCCTGGGTAGGTATTCTGATGGAGCAGATGCTATGTGTTGGAGGTCGCAACAGTGAACTAGGTGTGACTATGCAGACACAAACAGTGTGGATGGACATCTGCAACCAACAAGCAACACTGCAACAATTTCCAGACTTTAAATAGGACAACGATTTATAGGAAAAGGAATATGCAACAAAATGTGTGGCCGACGAAGAGAAACATCAACTTCCCACAAAAATGTGTTTCAGCATTCCGCTATACAATAAATAAAGCTTTAGAATACAAAGTAGTAGACCTCCTTCAATCTAATCTTCACCACACTTGAAAAACAATGTAATTTGATCTGTGATCTTTTCTACTGCAAGTATTTCAAGGTAAAGTAGTTCATAATTTAATTCTTAACTGTGGTGTGAAATGTTGTTTCTTACTTGTCTCCCAACTTCACTGTTGTGTAGGTGCATAAGTTTGTTGGCGTGGGAGCCAGCCCGCTTCATCTTCATTGGAGCATCAGAGAACTTGGAACCCATGATCAGTCCGTAGTGCAGATTATCAGCACAGCCGCCCCACCGATACCCGGGTTCTGGAATCTCTGAGGGAATTGGACCACAGGAGCACAACCGCAAATCTCCCGATGTGCATGCCCGTGCTATGGTGTGGCTAATGGTAGCCGCAGACAGGGCATAGACAAATGCAGCCTCCCTCGTTCCTGATGATATAAATTGGAAACCTGGGTTATACATTGAAAGTATGTTTTTAGAAACGTTGACAATTTAAAAAAAAAAAAAAAACCCAATCACAATCTTTCACTCAGAAGGTAAGTGTACCAGCCCATGAGTACTAATACAAAAAAATCAATGCAACCATAATTACACAGAGCAGTAAATGACAGATTTATGAATTTAAAAAGTAAAATATTATTATTTCAAAACTGTTATTTTTCACGTCCTTTTGTGATTAAAAAAAAATAAATCTGTCTATGTTCTCAAAGTTTCCTGTTTGCCTGCCCCTTTGTATCTTTCTGTTGTCCCTATTAGCCACAGTGGAGCCAGTATGGATCGGCATCTTGAACTGCCACAGCTTTTTTTTGACAGATGCCCTTCCTGACATAGGTTTGAGGAGAGTTCTCTGAGGAGAATGGGTATCAGTCGGTTTGAGCCCAGAACCTTCTTGCTATGAGGATATGAGGACAGAATGCCAACTACTGTGGAATCACAAAGACCCATTACCAAGTAGCATCACAACAACTAGCCCCACTACCAAGTAGTTTCATAACCACACTGCTCCCTTACCGACTACCCCAAGTCTACTGTCACCATTATCAAGTAACTGCATAATCAATCAATCAATCAATTCAATCAATTTTATTTATATAGCGCCAAATCACAACAAACAGTTGCCCCAAGGCGCTTTATATTGTAAGGCAAAGCCATACAATATATCTGTTGTGGATAAATAAAATTCGGACTTTGACTTTCGTATAAGAGAAGTTAATTTATTTCTCAACTGTCTAAAATTCAGCCAATCGGATTCTAATCCTGAATTGCGTGCTGTAATTTGCCGATGACATCACAGTGCTAATCAGACAGCTCCATTACCAACTACCCCAAGTCTACTGTCACCATTATCAAGTAACTGCATAATCAGACAGCTCCATTACCGACTACCCCAAGTCTACTGTCACCATTATCAAGTAACTGCATAATCAGACAGCTCCGTTACCAACTACCCCAAGTCTACTAAAACCCCATTTCCAATGAAGTTGGGATGTTGTGTAAAATGTAAATAAAAACAGAATACAATGATCCGCAAATCCTCTTCAACCTATATTCAACTGAATACACCACAAAGACAAGATATTTAATGTTCAAACTGATAAACTTTATTGTTTTTGTGCAAATATTTGCTCATTTTGAAATGGATGCCTGCAACATGTTTCAAAAAAGCTGGGACAGTGGTATGTTTACCACTGTGTTACATCACCTTTCCTTCTAACAACACTCAAGCATTCGTGTCCTCTGGACAAAAGAGGAAAAAGACCATCCAGATTGTTACCAGTGCAAAGTTCAAAAGCCAGCTTTAAATCAGAAGTGCCTGACTCCGTGGTATAACTCACAAACTCGTAGCTTAAAGCAGATAACCCGTAAGTTGGAGAGGAAATGGCGTCTCACTAATTTAGAAGATCTTCACTTAGCCTGGAAAAAGAGTCTGTTGCTCTATAAAAAAGTCCTCTGTAAAGCTAGGACATCTTTCTACTCATCACTAATTGAAGAAAATAAGAACAACCCCAGGTTTCTTTTCAGCACTGTAGCCAGGCTGACAAAGAGTCAGAGCTCTATTGAGCTGAGTATTCCATTAACTTTAACTAGTAATGACTTCATGACTTTCTTTGCTAACAAAATTTTAACTATTAGAGAAAAAATTACTCATAACCATCCCAAAGACATATCGTTATCTTTGGCTGCTTTCAGTGATGCCGGTATTTGGTTAGACTCTTTCTCTCCGATTGTTCTGTCTGAGTTATTTTCATTAGTTACTTCATCCAAACCATCAACATGTTTATTAGACCCCATTCCTACCAGGCTGCTCAAGGAAGCCCTACCATTATTTAATGCTTCGATCTTAAATATGATCAATCTATCTTTGTTAGTTGGCTATGTACCACAGGCTTTTAAGGTGGCAGTAATTAAACCATTACTTAAAAAGCCATCACTTGACCCAGCTATCTTAGCTAATTATAGGCCAATCTCCAACCTTCCTTTTCTCTCAAAAATTCTTGAAAGGGTAGTTGTAAAACAGCTAACTGATCATCTGCAGAGGAATGGTCTATTTGAAGAGTTTCAGTCAGGTTTTAGAATTCATCATAGTGCAGAAACAGCATTAGTGAAGGTTACAAATGATCTTCTTATGGCCTCGGACAGTGGACTCATCTCTGTGCTTGTTCTGTTAGACCTCAGTGCTGCTTTTGATACCGTTGACCATAAAATTTTATTACAGAGATTAGAGCATGCCATAGGTATTAAAGGCACTGCGCTGCGGTGGTTTGAATCATATTTGTCTAATAGATTACAATTTGTTCATGTAAATGGGGAATCTTCTTCACAGACTAAAGTTAATTATGGAGTTCCACAAGGTTCTGTGCTAGGACCAATTTTATTCACTTTATACATGCTTCCCTTAGGCAGTATTATTAGACGGTATTGCTTAAATTTTCATTGTTACGCAGATGATACCCAGCTTTATCTATCCATGAAGCCAGAGGACACACACCAATTAGCTAAACTGCAGGATTGTCTTACAGACATAAAGACATGGATGACCTCTAATTTCCTGCTTTTAAACTCAGATAAAACTGAAGTTATTGTACTTGGCCCCACAAATCTTAGAAACATGGTGTCTAACCAGATCCTTACTGTGGATGGCATTACCCTGACCTCTAGTAATACTGTGAGAAATCTTGGAGTCATTATTGATCAGGATATGTCATTCAAAGCGCATATTAAACAAATATGTAGGACTGCTTTTTTGCATTTACGCAATATCTCTAAAATCAGAAAGGTCTTGTCTCAGAGTGATGCTGAAAAACTAATTCATGCATTTATTTCCTCTAGGCTGGACTATTGTAATTCATTATTATCAGGTTGTCCTAAAAGTTCCCTAAAAAGCCTTCAGTTAATTCAAAATGCTGCAGCTAGAGTACTGACGGGGACTAGAAGGAGAGAGCATATCTCACCCATATTGGCCTCTCTTCATTGGCTTCCTGTTAATTCTAGAATAGAATTTAAAATTCTTCTTCTTACTTATAAGGTTTTGAATAATCAGGTCCCATCTTATCTTAGGGACCTCGTAGTACCATATCACCCCAATAGAGCGCTTCGCTCTCAGACTGCAGGCTTACTTGTAGTTCCTAGGGTTTGTAAGAGTAGAATGGGAGGCAGAGCCTTCAGCTTTCAGGCTCCTCTCCTGTGGAACCAGCTCCCAATTCAGATCAGGGAGACAGACACCCTCTCTACTTTTAAGATTAGGCTTAAAACTTTCCTTTTTGCTAAAGCTTATAGTTAGGGCTGGATCAGGTGACCCTGAACCATCCCTTAGTTATGCTGCTATAGACGTAGACTGCTGGGGGTTCCCATGATGCACTGTTTCTTTCTCTTTTTGCTCTGTATGCACCACTCTGCATTTAATCATTAGTGATCGATCTCTGCTCCCCTCCACAGCATGTCTTTTTCCTGGTTCTCTCCCTCAGCCCCAACCAGTCCCAGCAGAAGACTGCCCCTCCCTGAGCCTGGTTCTGCTGGAGGTTTCTTCCTGTTAAAAGGGAGTTTTTCCTTCCCACTGTAGCCAAGTGCTTGCTCACAGGGGGTCGTTTTTGACCGTTGGGGTTTTACATAATTATTGTATGGCCTTGCCTTACAATATAAAGCATCTTGGGGCAACTGTTTGTTGTGATTTGGCGCTATATAAAAAAATTGATTGATTGATTGATTGATTGATTGATCTGTGATGGTAGGGGGTGTGTTAGTGCCCATGGCATGGGCAACTTACACATCTGTGATGGCACCATCAATGCTGAAAGGTACATCCAGGTTTTGGAGCAACACATGCTGCCATCCAAGCAACGTCTTTTTCAGGGATGTCCCTGCTTATTTCAGCAAGACAATGCCAAGCCACATTCTGCACGTGTTACAACAGCGTGGCTTCGTAGTAAAAGAGTGCGGGTACTAGACTGGCCTGCCTGCAGTCCAGACCTGTTGCCCATTGAAAATGTGTGGCGCATTATGAAGCAGCAAATACGACAACAGAGACCCCGGACTGTTGAACAACTGAAGTCGTACATCAAGCAAGAATGGGGAAGAATTCCAGCTACAAAGCTTCAACAATTAGTGTCCTCAGTTCCCAAATGCTTATTGAGTGTTGTTAGAAGGAAAGGTGATGTAACACAGTAACACAATAAAGTCTATCAGTCTGAACATTAAATATCTTGTCTTTGTGGTGTCTTCAATTGAATATAGGTTGAAGAGGATTTGCAAATCATTGTATTCTGTTTTTATTTACATTTTACACAATGTCCCAACTTAATTGGAATTGGGGTTGTATTACCATTATCAAGTAACTGCATAAACATTCCTCCACTACCAATTACCCCAACTAAATTAGACACTTTGCCAAGTAGCATCACACCAAGTAGACGTAATACCAAGTTGTGCACTAGGGAAGTGCAAAAATTCTGAATTTTAGAATTATAATTTTGTATCCTCAGACGCTCTAAGCGCTTTACACATCAATGCCTCATATTCACCCTGATGTGAGGCTGCTGCCATGCAAGGCACCCACTACACACCGGGAGCAACTGTACCACACACATTGTACTACTGGGTAAAAAATAAAGTAAAATCCTGGTGGAACTCTTAGTAAGCACAGTCTCCACTCTCACTACAAATGACATACCTCGGTCGAGGTCTGGCCGGTACTTCGGGGCATCGATGGGGATGTCAATTGATGAGCAGTTCCAGCGCATGTCAGCAAAGGTCTTCTGACATGTTTTCTTGACTTCGCGGGCAGCTTGGATGATGGTCTGCATGAGCTCCAGGTTGCTGCGACACAGCTGTGCCTGGGAGGACACCAAGCCGGGCAGCAGTTTACAGTGCTGAGTCTGGTTGATGTATGTTGATGCTGGCGTGTGCGACAGCGCTCTGCAATGTGGACGGAAAGAAAATTAAAAGGTTCTGTCTGCATATTTTGTAAGCCCCCCCCAGTGAAAAGAAGCCTTTATGAGAATAATACTTTTAGTGCCGATCTGCAGCTAATAATAATAACAATAAATTATGAACTTTATTGGTGTAGCAATTTCTGGGGCAGATTATTCATTTCAAAGTGCTTTTAATAAACACCGGTGTTACCGACCGAACGGTCCCACTTAAAAATCGGTCCCCCTGCCTTCACTGCACATCATTTCAAATCAAATCAATTTTATTTATATAGCGCCAAATCACAACAAACAGTTGCCCCAAGGCGCTTTAAACTTTATACTGTAAGGCAAAAGCCATACAATAATTACAGAAAAACCCCAACGGTCAAAACAACCCCCTATGAGCAAGCACTTGGCTACAGTGGGAAGGAAAAACTCCCTTTTAACAGGAAGAAACCTCCAGCAGAACCAGGCTCAGGGAGGGGCAGTCTTCTGCTGGGACTGGTTGGGGCTGAGGGAGAGAACCAGGAAAAAGACATGCTGTGGAGGGGAGCAGAGATCAATCACTAATGATTAAATGCAGAGTGGTGCATACAGAGCAAAAAGAGAAAGAAACACTCAGTGCATCATGGGAACCCCCCAGCAGTCTAAGTCTATAGCAGCATAACTAAGGGATGGTTCAGGGTCACCTGATCCAGCCCTAACTATAAGCTTTAGCAAAAAGGAAAGTTTTAAGCCTAATCTTAAAAGTAGAGAGGGTGTCTGTCTCCCTGATCTGAATTGGGAGCTGGTTCCACAGGAGAGGAGCCTGAAAGCTGAAGGCTCTGCCTCCCATTCTACTCTTACAAACCCTAGGAACTACAAGTAAGCCTGCAGTCTGAGAGTGAAGCGCTCTATTGGGGTGATATGGTACTATGAGGTCCCTAAGATAAGAAGGGACCTGATTATTCAAAACCTTATAAGTAAGAAGAAGAATTTTAAATTCTATTCTAGAATTAACAGGAAGCCAATGAAGAGAGGCCAATATGGGTGAGATATGCTCTCTCCTTCTAGTCCCCATCAGTACTCTAGCTGCAGCATTTTGAATTAACTGAAGGCTTTTCAGGGAACTTTTAGGACAACCTGATAATAATGAATTACAATAGTCCAGCCTAGAGGAAATAAATGCATGAATTAGTTTTTCAGCATTTCATTTCAGAGCATCAGCAGCGTCATTTCTAAGCGTCAGCATTGATTCACCGATTATTACCTCATTTCTGCTTCAAACTGCACTCCAGTCATCATCTGTCTCAGCGACAGATATCTAAAGCTTTTGTACAACAATCATTTCCACATAAATTCAGCATTATTTCATAATAAAAGATGAGGGACCGATCAGAGCACGACAGCAGCACGTCTAAGTCAGACTCTGAGTCCTATGGAGCTAAATCCAGGCCAAACGTTTTGTAATCTGAAAATAAAAAAAGATTGAAAAAATAAATTTTGAAACTGAAAATTCAATGTTTGTTCTTGAATTTTATAATCATTTAAAAAGTATTATTAAAATAAAAATAAGTGTAAGATATATATTTTTCAGTTTAAATAAATTTTTGATTCAGCTCTGTAATTATTTTGATCAAATAATTTATTTTCATACAGATTTCTTTTTTCACTTTCAGATCTTATTTTTTCAGTTTCAATCTTGGTCCCGTTCTAGTGTGGGAGGGCATGGCTTCGATTGAGAGGGGTGTGGAATTGTGAGTGACAGCAGAACAATCAGTCCTCACATGATGTTGCTTTCAGGAAACGTGGGCACTTTGGTAGATAATGACTCTGCTCCCGTCTCCATCATTTATTTACTACGCGGCTGGCACGTGAAAGAAAATAGAGGGGAATGAAAGCTTAGTACGAGGCTTTAAACCCTCGAGATAAAGATGTTTATTGTGATCAATGTGTAGCAGTTGGTTCAGTGGATCTGTATGTTGCACCGGATAGTGAATTTAATGAAGTGGCCGGCAGTTTCACAGCGTAAACTTAATATGATCAGAACCAAGCAGACCGCCCGTAAATCCAAAGCCAAAGCTGGAAGAGCGCTCCGGCTACCGGCGGTGTGAACAAGCCTTGCAGTTACAGGCACGACACTGAGACGCTGAGAGAGATCCGCTGCTACCAGAAATCCACCGAGCTGCTGATCCACAAGCTGCCAACCAGGTCAGCCTCGCCGGCCTCCTGCAGAGCATCACAGCGGAGCTCTGAAAGCAGAGGTCGGTCTTGAAGTCCTGAGCGATTTCTCTCACCAGGTGCTGGAAGGGCAGCTTACGGATCAGCAGCTCGGTGGATTTCTGGTAGCGGCAGAGTGCCACAGTGCCACGCCTGTAATGGTGAGGCTTCTTCACACCGCCGGTAGCTGGAGTGCTCTTCCGGGCGGCTTTGGATTCCCGGGCGGTCTGCTTGGTTCTGGCCATATTAAAGCTTCCTTCAGATCTGCTGAGCCAGGTCTCTCTGTGTGAAAGCTCGTAACACTTCACTGCTTGATGCACAATAACTGCTGGCAGCCTGTAAAATGAGCGACCTGCCTCATTTTCATGCTGCGATGCTGTGCTGCATTCACGGTCTTGTGTGGATTTGGGACACATCGTTTTTTTTAAGTATAGGTGTTAAACTTTACAATCTTGCATATTTTCCAGTTTTTAAACATCAAAAATGACCAAGAGTGGTCTAGAATTACTTGTAATAGACATCTTTAGCATCACTTTATTTAGAGGTATCAAGACAACACAGTGGAGAGAAAGTGTTAAGTCATTATCTATCAAAGTACCCACATTCCTGAATGCAACATCATGTGAGGATTGATTGCTCTGCTGTCACTCACAATTCCACGTCCCTCTCAATCGAAGCCACGCCCTCCCATGCCAGAACGAGGCCATGATTGAAACTGAAAAAATAAGATCTGAAAGTGAAAAAGAGAAATCTGAATGAAAATAAATTATTTGATCAAAATAATTACAGAGCTGAATCCAAAATTGATTTAAACTGAAAAATATATATCTTACACTTATTTTTATTTTGCTAATACTTTTTAAAACGAGTATAAAATTCAAGAACAAATGTTGAATTTTCAGTTTCAAAATGTATTTTTTTCAATCTTTTTTTATTTTCAGATTACAAAACTTTTGGCCTGGATTTAGCTCCATATGAGTCTGACTGTCGACACCCAAAGCGATCAAAGGGAATAATGTGATTATTAATCATCAGATGAAAAAGTTAAAACCTCTTAAATCACTCTAAAGTCAGTTTGAAGCAGAAACAAGGTGATACTTGGTGAATCACTACTGACACTCCAAAATGATGCATGCGCAGTGAAGGCAGGGGGGACGGATTTTTAGGGGGGACTGTTCGGTCTGTGACACCGGAACTCTAAAAATCAAACCATGATTAAAACAAAACAACAAATATAAACAATAATCAACTACTCGCAGTTTATGTGTAGGCTCTCAATTGTTCAGGTGGTTTCCATAGTAGAGAAGCTTGAATCTTCGACTGGACTGGGTTGCTTGATGCGAGGATGTTTCGCTTCAAATCGCAGAAGCTTCCTCAGCTAAAATTCTTGCTCTGAAAGTCTGACTTCTGTCTGACTCTTGTTGAGACAAACTCATTCGTCTCAACTCATTCATCTCTACAAGAGTCAGACAGAAGTCAGACTTCCTGTTGTGTGGGCCGCTGAAGAGGAGGTACTGCTGGCCCACCACCACCAGAGGTCGCCCTGCTTGGAGTGCGGGCTCCAAGCACGAGAGGGCGCCAGACCTAGAAGAAGTGACAGCTGTCATTCATCCCCTGCACCAGCTGTCACTCGTTCATCATCATCACCATCATAAAAGCCGGACTGCAACTCCACCTCCTCGCTGAGAAATCGACTACCAGTAACAAGGTAATTTCTCTGCTGACTGACACTGTGTGTGTTTAACCTGAACTTCTATTGCAGCCGTTTTCCTGGAGTGTTTCCTTATCTGGAGGATTGGCGTTTGGTGTGACAGTGACGGCTTCGCCTCACACCACAACTCAGATAAGTGGTTGACCAGGAGCTGCATGAGTGTGTGTGATTGGAGGTGGAGGTGCCTGAAAGCTGAAGGCTCTGCCTCCCATTCTACTCTTACAAACCCTAGGAACTACAAGTAAGCCTGCAGTCTGAGAGCGAAGCGCTCTATTGGGGTGATATGGTACTACGAGGTCCCTAAGATAAGATGGGACCTGATTATTCAAAACCTTATAAGTAAGAAGAAGAATTTTAAATTCTATTCTAGAATTAACAGGAAGCCAATGAAGAGAGGCCAATATGGGTGAGATATGCTCTCTCCTTCTAGTCCCCGTCAGCACTCTAGCTGCAGCATTTTGAATTAACTGAAGGCTTTTTAGGGAACTTTTAGGACAACCTGATAATAATGAATTACAATAGTCCAGCCTAGAGGAAATAAATGCATGAATTAGTTTTTCAGCATCACTCTGAGACAAGACCTTTCTGATTTTAGAGATATTGCGTAAATGCAAAAAAGCAGTCCTACATATTTGTTTAATATGCGCTTTGAATGACATATCCTGATCAAAAATGACTCCAAGATTTCTCACAGTATTACTAGAGGTCAGGGTAATGCCATCCAGAGTAAGGATCTGGTTAGACACCATGTTTCTAAGATTTGTGGGGCCAAGAACAATAACTTCAGTTTTATCTGAGTTTAAAAGCAGGAAATTAGAGGTCATCCATGTCTTTATGTCTGTAAGACAATCCTGCAGTTTAGCTAATTGGTGTGTGTCCTCTGGCTTCATGGATAGATAAAGCTGGGTATCATCTGCGTAACAATGAAAATTTAAGCAATACCGTCTAATAATACTGCCTAAGGGAAGCATATATAAAGTGAATAAAATTGGTCCTAGCACAGAACCTTGTGGAACTCCATAATTAACTTTAGTCTGTGAAGAAGATTCCCCATTTACATGAACAAATTGTAATCTATTAGACAAATATGATTCAAACCACCGCAGCGCAGTGCCTTTAATACCTATGGCATGCTCTAATCTCTGTAATAAAATTTTATGGTCAACAGTATCAAAAGCAGCACTGAGGTCTAACAGAACAAGCACAGAGATGAGTCCACTGTCCGAGGCCATAAGAAGATCATTTGTAACCTTCACTAATGCTGTTTCTGTACTATGATGAATTCTAAAACCTGACTGAAACTCTTCAAATAGACCATTCCTCTGCAGATGATCAGTTAGCTGTTTTACAACTACCCTTTCAAGAATTTTGAGAGAAAAGGAAGGTTGGAGATTGGCCTATAATTAGCTAAGATAGCTGGGTCAAGTGATGGCTTTTTAAGTAATGGTTTAATTACTGCCACCTTAAAAGCCTGTGGTACATAGCCAACTAACAAAGATAGATTGATCATATTTAAGATCGAAGCATTAAATAATGGTAGGGCTTCCTTGAGCAGCCTGGTAGGAATGGGGTCTAATAAACATGTTGATGGTTTGGATGAAGTAACTAATGAAAATAACTCAGACAGAACAATCGGAGAGAAAGAGTCTAACCAAATACCGGCATCACTGAAAGCAGCCAAAGATAACGATACGTCTTTGGGATGGTTATGAGTAATTTTTTCTCTAATAGTTAAAATTTTGTTAGCAAAGAAAGTCATGAACTCATTACTAGTTAAAGATAATGGAATACTCAGCTCAATAGAGCTCTGACTCTTTGTCAGCCTGGCTACAGTGCTGAAAAGAAACCTGGGGTTGTTCTTATTTTCTTCAATTAGTGATGAGTAGAAAGATGTCCTAGCTTCACGAAGGGCTTTCTTATAGAGCAACAAACTCTTTTTCCAGGCTAAGTGAAGATCTTCTAAATTAGTGAGACGCCATTTCCTCTCCAACTTACGGGTTATCTGCTTTAAGCTACGAGTTTGTGAGTTATACCACGGAGTCAGACACTTCTGATTTAAAGCTCTCTTTTTCAGAGGAGCTACAGCATCCAAAGTTGTCTTCAATGAGGATGTAAAACTATTGACAAGATACTCTAACTCCCTTACAGAGTTTAGGTAGCTACTCTGCTCTGTGTTGGTATATGACATTAGAGAACATAAAGAAGGAATCATATCCTTAAACCTAGTTACAGCGCTTTCTGAAAGACTTCTAGTGTAATGAAACTTATTCCCCACTGCAGGGTAGTCCATCAGGGTAAATGTAAATGTTATTAAAAAATGATCAGACAAAAGGGAGTTTTCAGGGAATACTGTTAAGTCTTCTATTTCCATACCATAAGTCAGAACAAGATCTAAAATATGATTAAAGTGGTGGGTGGACTCATTTACTTTTTGAGCAACGCCGATAGAGTCTAATAATAGATTAAATGCAGTGTTGAGGCTGTCATTCTCAGCATCTGTGTGGATGTTAAAATCGCCCACTATAATTATCTTATCTGAGCTAAGCACTAAGTCAGACAAAAGGTCTGAAAATTCTCAGAGAAACTCACAGTAACGACCAGGTGGACGATAGATAATAACAAATAAAACTGGTTTTTGGGACTTCCAATTTGGATGGACAAGACTAAGAGACAAGCTTTCAAATGAATTAAAGCTCTGTCTAGGTTTTTGATTAATTAATAAGCTGGAATGGAAGATTGCTGCTAATCCTCCGCCCCGGCCCGTGCTACGAGCATTCTGACAGTTAGTGTGACTCGGGGGTGTTGACTCATTTAAACTAACATATTCATCCTGCTGTAACCAAGTTTCTGTTAGGCAGAATAAATCAATACGTTGATCAATTATTATATCATTTACCAACAGGGACTTAGAAGAAAGAGACCTAATGTTTAATAGACCACATTTAACTGTTTTAGTCTGTGGTGCAATTGAAGGTGCTATATTATTTTTTCTTTTTGAATTTTTATGCTTAAATAGATTTTTGCTAGTTATTGGTGGTCTGGGAGCAGGCACCGTCTCTACGGGGATGGGGTAATAGGGGGATGGCAGGGGGAGAGAAGCTGCAGAGAGGTGTATAAGACCACAGCTCTGCCTCCTGGTCCCAACGCTAGACAGTCACAGTTTGGAGGATCCCAAAAAATTGGCCAGATTTCTAGAAATGAGAGCTGCTCCCTCTAAAGTGGGATGGATGCCGTCTCTCCTAACAAGACCAGGTTTTCCCCAGAAGCTTTGCCAATTATCAATGAAGCCCACCTCATTTTTTGGACACCACTCAGACAGCCAGCAATTCAAGGAGAACATGCGGCTAAACATGTCACTCCCGGTCTGATTGGGGAGGGGCCCAGAGAAAACAACAGAGTCCGACATTGTTTTTGCAAAGTTACACACCGATTCAATGTTAATTTTAGTGACCTCCGATTGGCGTAACCGAGTGTCATTACTGCCGACGTGAATTACAATCTTACCAAATTTACGCTTAGCCTTAGCCAGCAATTTCAAATGTCCTTCGATGTCGCCTGCTCTGGCCCCCGGAAGACAATTGACAATGGTTGCTGGTGTTGCTAACTTCACATTTCTCAAAACGGAGTCGCCAATAACCAGAGTTTGATCCTCGGCGAGTGTATCGTCGAGTGGGGAAAAACGGTTAGAGATGTGAACGGGTTGACGGTGTACACGGGGCTTCTGTTTAGGGCTACGCTTCCTCCTCACAGTCACCCAGTCAGCCTGCCTTCCCGACTGCACGGGGTCTGCCAGGGGGGAACTAACGGCGGCTAAGCTACCTTGGTCCGCACCGACTACAGGGGCCTGGCTAGCTGTAGAATTTTCCACGGTGCGGAGCCGAGCCTCCAATTCGCCCAGCCTGGCCTCCAAAGCTACGAATAAGCTGCACTTATTACATGTACCGTTACTGCTAAAAGAGGCCGAGGAATAACTAAACATTTCACACCCAGAGCAGAAAAGTACGGGAGAGACAGGAGAAGCCGCCATGCTAAAACGGCTAAGAGCTAGTAGCTACGCTAAGCTAGCGGATTCCCAAACAGGGAATCCGACACTAGACAGGCTGTGGAGCAGCACAGGTAACGCACGACAACAGTGCTAAAAAATAAAATAAAATAAAAATAAAAATCCACTAGACAGGCTGTGGAGCAGCACAGGTAACGCACGACAACAGTGCTAAAAAATAAAATAAAAATCCACTAGACAGGCTGTGGAGCAGCACAGGTAACGCACGACAACAGTGCTAAAAAATAAAAATCAAAATCCACTGGACAGGCTGTGGAGCAGCACAGGTAACGCACGACAACAGTGCTAAAAAATAAAATAAAAATCCACTGGACAGGCTGTGGAGCAGCACAGGTAACGCACGACAACAGTGCTAAAAAATAAAAATCAAAATCCACTGGACAGGCTGTGGAGCAGCACAGGTAACGCACGACAACAGTGCTAAAAAATAAAATCAAAATCCACTGGACAGGCTGTGGAGCAGCACAGGTAACGCACGACAACAGCGCCCAAAAAAATAAAATAAAAATCAAAATCCACTGGACAGGCTGTGGAGCAGCACAGGTAACGCACGACAACAGTGCTAAAAAATAAAATAAAAATCCACTGGACAGGCTGTGGAGCAGCACAGGTAACGCACGACAACAGTGCTAAAAAATAAAAATCAAAATCCACTGGACAGGCTGTGGAGCAGCACAGGTAACACACGACAACAGTGCCAAAAAAAATAAAATCAAAATCCACTGGACAGGCTGTGGAGCAGCACAGGCAACGCACGACAACAGTGCCAAAACAAAATAAAAATCCACTAGACAGGCTGTGGAGCAGCACAGGTAACGCACGACAACAGTGCTAAAACAAAATAAAAATCCACTAGACAGGCTGTGGAGCAGCACAGGTAACGCACAACAACAGTGCTAAAAAATAAAATAAAATAAAAATAAAATTCCACTGGACAGGCTGTGGAGCAGCACAGGTAACACACGACAACAGTGCCAAAAAAAATAAAATCAAAATCAAAATCCACTGGACAGGCTGTGGAGCAGCACAGGTAACGCACAACAACAGTGCTAAAAAATAAAATAAAATAAAAATAAAAATAAAAATCCACTGGACAGGCTGTGGAGCAGCACAGGCAACGCACAACAACAGTGCTAAAAAATAAAATAAAATAAAAATAAAAATCCACTGGACAGGCTGTGGAGCAGCACAGGTAACGCACGACAACAGTGCTAAAAAATAAAATAAAAATCCACTGGACAGGCTGTGGAGCAGCACAGGTAACGCACGACAACAGTGATAAAAAAAATAAATAAATAAATAAATAAATAAATAAATAAAATAAAATAATAAAATAAAAATCCACTGGACAGGCTGTGGAGCAGCACAGGTAACACACGACAACAGTGCCAAAAAAAATAAAAATCCACTGGACAGGCTGTGGAGCAGCACAGGTAACGCACGACAACAGTGATAAAAAAAAATAAATAAATAAATAAATAAATAAATAAATAAAATAAAATAATAAAATAAAAATCCACTAGACAGGCTGTGGAGCAGCACAGGTAACGCACAACAACAGTGCTAAAAAATAAAATAAAATAAAAATAAAATTCCACTGGACAGGCTGTGGAGCAGCACAGGTAACACACGACAACAGTGCCAAAAAAAATAAAATCAAAATCAAAATCCACTGGACAGGCTGTGGAGCAGCACAGGTAACGCACAACAACAGTGCTAAAAAATAAAATAAAATAAAAATAAAAATAAAAATCCACTGGACAGGCTGTGGAGCAGCACAGGCAACGCACAACAACAGTGCTAAAAAATAAAATAAAATAAAAATAAAAATCCACTGGACAGGCTGTGGAGCAGCACAGGCAACGCACGACAACAGTGCTAAAACAAAATAAAAATCCACTAGACAGGCTGTGGAGCAGCACAGGTAACGCACGACAACAGTGCTAAAAAATAAAATAAAATAAAAATAAAAATAAAAATCCACTGGACAGGCTGTGGAGCAGCACAGGTAACGCACAACAACAGTGCTAAAAAATAAAATAAAATAAAAATAAAAATAAAAATCCACTGGACAGGCTGTGGAGCAGCACAGGTAACGCACAACAACAGTGGTAAAAAATAAAATAAAATAAAAATAAAAATCCACTGGACAGGCTGTGGAGCATGCCTACATGGTCCACAGCTTCATCAATGGCTTCTAGAACCCCTGCAGCATTTGAGCTTCTGACTGGTTGGCATTTCACCATGTAGGTAGATATGTCACCATTTCCCTTTACATATCTAACATGAACCAGCTCCTGTTCAATAACCCCAGCATCTGTGCTCCCATCTGCGAGCACAGACAAAAACCTGCTGTCTTTGATATCTTTTTGAATCTGGTCTCTAGAGGTTTCTGCTATAGCCCTAATAAAATCTCTGCAGGCATGGTCATTGTGGTAAGTAGAACCTACATCTATGCCATTTGCTTTTTGAAGTTTGCAAAGACTGCCAAATTTTTCCATTGGCAATTCACTTTTTGCAACATAAAATGCTGTTCTAAAAAGTCTAGTCATTATATCCTGCTTGCTTTGTTCATGTGTTGTATGGTTTTTGCAATTGGTGTCTCTTCTGGGAATAAAGCTACAGACTAATGCACTTCTTATGTGACAGGGAGTTGTCATGGGTTCTGATGGGGTCTTTCCTTAAATTACTAGTATCAAGTACAAAAGCATTGTTGGAGTCAGAAATTGTAGGGAATTGACGACACACTTGACAGAACATTGTTTTGTTCAAATCAAATCAATTTTATTTAAATAGCGCCAAATCACAACAAACAGTTGCCCCAAGGCGCTTTATATTGTAAGGCAAGGCCATACAATAATTACGGAAAAACCCCAACGGTCAAAACGACCCCCTGTGAGCAAGCACTTGGCGACAGTGGGAAGGAAAAACTCCCTTTTAACAGGAAGAAACCTCCAGCAGAACCAGGCTCAGGGAGGGGCAGTCTTCTGCTGGGACTGGTTGGGACTGAGGGAGAGAACCAGGAAAAAGACATGCTGTGGAGGGGAGCAGAGATCAATCACTAATGACTAAATGCAGAGTAGTGCATACAGAGCAAAAAGAGAAAGAAACACTCAGTGCATCATGGGAACCCCCCAGCAGTCTAAGTCTATAGCAGCATAACTAAGGGATGGTTCAGGGTCACCTGATCCAGCCCTAACTATAAGCTTTAGCAAAAAGGAAAGTTTTAAGCCTAATTTTAAAAGTAGAGAGGGTGTCTGTCTCCCTGATCCGAATTGGGAGGTGATTCCACAGAAGAGGAGCCTGAAAGCTGAAGGCTCTGCCTCCCATTCTACTCCTACAAACCCTAGGAACTACAAGTAAGCCTGCCGTCTGAGAGCGAAGCGCTCTATTGGGGTGATATGGTACTATGAGGTCCCTAAGATAAGATGGGACCTGATTATTCAAAACCTTATAAGTAAGAAGAAGAATTTTAAATTCTATTCTAGAATTAACAGGAAGCCAATGAACAGAGGCCAATATGGGTGAGATATGCTCTCCTTCTAGTCCCCGTCAGTACTCTAGCTGCAGCATTTTGAATTAACTGAAGGCTTTTCAGGGAACGTTTAGGACAACCTGATAATAATGAATTACAATAGTCCAGCCTAGAGGAAATAAATGCATGAATTAGTTTTTCAGCATCACTCTGAGACAAGACCTTTCTAATTTTAGAGATATTGCGCAAAGGCAAAAAAGCAGTCCTACATATTTGTTTAATATGCGCACAGTTCACGTTATCATATTCCAGCCAAGGGAATTCCTTAGTCCATGAAACCACAAATGTGCGCTTTCTTTTTGCTTCATAGTCTGATTTTTCAGAACTCTTTCCTTTTGGGCTGGCTTGTCGCTCTGTTCCTGTGGAGGCTGGCTGCTCTGACGCTGAATTGGCCTGGTCCTCTGTGGTTGCCTGCTCATCTGTGCTGAACTGCCCCTCTTTCTCTGCCCCCTCTTCATTCTGACCTGTGTTTTTTGGCTGCACAGAACTAAAATATCGACGTAAATCCATCTGTGTTCAAAGAAAGAATAAGTGAATTAAATAAATAAATACAATTGTTTCGCACATGTGCTGTTTTTTTTTTTTGTTTGTTTTTTTTTACTTTATTAACCTACCATCAAAAGACGTCTATATTGGCGAGTGTTTGCGATGCTTCAATTCTGAATAGTAGCGAGGTGACTGCAGACTAAACCAGCAACTGTTTTGCTTCCTATTCTTCCCACTTCATCGTACTCAGTGCTTTGTGAACATGCGGCTGGCTCGTGTGAGAAAGCGGGCAGGAGAGCGAGGGAGAGAGCAGGAGAGTGAGTGAGTGAGTGAGAGAGAGAGAACGTAACACACAGAAGGACGGCGCCGTCTCCTCTCATCCTCAGCCAGCCAAGATATCGGGTATATTTTTAGGTAGCCCTTCGGGCAGGGGGTGTAAAATTTTAGTAGCCCGAGTGAAAAAGCACATAGCCCCGGGACGTCGGGCTAGTGATTTTGCGAGCCCTGTGTAACGTACACACATATACATATACATACATACACATACACACATATACATACATACACATACACACATATACATACATACACATACATCCATACATACATCAATCAATCAATTTTTTATATAGCGCCAAATCACAACAAACAGTTGCCCCAAGGCGCTTTATATTGTAAGGCAAGGCCATACAATAATTATGTAAAACCCCAACGGTCAAAACGACCTCCTGTGAGCAAGCACTTGGCTACAGTGGGAAGGAAAAACTCCCTTTTAACAGGAAGAAACCTCCAGCAGAACCAGGCTCAGGGAGGGGCAGTCTTCTGCTGGGACTGGTTGGGGCTGAGGGAGAGAACCAGGAAAAAGACATGCTGTGGAGGGGAGCAGAGATCGATCACTAATGATTAAATGCAGAGTGGTGCATACAGAGCAAAAAGAGAAAGAAACAGTGCATCATGGGAACCCCCCAGCAGTCTACGTCTATAGCAGCATAACTAATGGATGGTTCAGGGTCACCTGATCCAGCCCTAACTATAAGCTTTAGCAAAAAGGAAAGTTTTAAGCCTAATCTTAAAAGTAGAGAGGGTGTCTGTCTCCCTGATCTGAATTGGAAGCTGGTTCCACAGGAGAGGAGCCTGAAAGCTGAAGGCTCTGCCTCCCATTCTACTCTTACAAACCCTAGGAACTACAAGTAAGCCTGCAGTCTGAGAGCGAAGCGCTCTATTGGGGTGATATGGTACTACGAGGTCCTTAAGATAAGATGGGACCTGATTATTCAAAACCTTATAAGTAAGAAGAAGAATTTTAAATTCTATTCTAGAATTAACAGGAAGCCAATGAAGAGAGGCCAATATGGGTGAGATATGCTCTCCTTCTAGTCCCCGTCAGTACTCTAGCTGCAGCATTTTGAATTAACTGAAGGCTTTTTAGGGAACTTTTAGGACAACCTGATAATAATGAATTACAATAGTCCAGCCTAGAGGAAATAAATGCATGAATTAGTTTTTCAGCATCACTCTGAGACAAGACCTTTCTGATTTTAGAGATATTGCGTAAATGCAAAAAAGCAGTCCTACATATTTGTTTAATATGCGCTTTGAATGACATATCCTGATCAAAAATGACTCCAAGATTTCTCACAGTATTACTAGAGGTCAGGGTAATGCCATCCAGAGTAAGGATCTGGTTAGACACCATGTTTCTAAGATTTGTGGGGCCAAGTACAATAACTTCAGTTTGATCTGAGTTTAAAAGCAGGAAATTAGAGGTCATCCATGTCTTTATGTCTGTAAGACAATCCTGCAGTTTAGCTAATTGATGTGTGTCCTCTGGCTTCATGGATAGATAAAGCTGGGTATCATCTGCGTAACAATGAAAATTTAAGCAATACCGTCTAATAATACTGCCTAAGGGAAGCATGTATAAAGTGAATAAAATTGGTCCTAGCACAGAACCTTGTGGAACTATGGTCAACAGTATCAAAAGCAGCACTGAGGTCTAACAGAACAAGCACAGAGATGAGTCCACTGTCCGAGGCCATAAGAAGATCATTTGTAACCTTCACTAATGCTGTTTCTGTACTATGATGAATTCTAAAACCTGACTGAAACTCTTCAAATAGACCATTCCTCTGCAGATGATCAGTTAGCTGTTTTACAACTACCCTTTCAAGAATTTTTGAGAGAAAAGGAAGGTTGGAGATTGGCCTATAATTAGCTAAGATAGCTGGGTCAAGTGATGGCTTTTTAAGTAATGGTTTAATTACTGCCACCTTAAAAGCCTGTGGTACATAGCCAACTAACAAAGATAGATTGATCATATTTAAGATCGAAGCATTAAATAATGGTAGGGCTTCCTTGAGCAGCCTGGTAGGAATGGGGTCTAATAAACATGGTTTGGATGAAGTAACTAATGAAAATAACTCAGACAGAACAATCGGAGAGAACGAGTCTAACCAAATACCGGCATCACTGAAAGCAGCCAAAGATAACGATACGTCTTTGGGATGGTTATGAGTAATTTTTTCTCTAATAGTTAAAATTTTGTTAGCAAAGAAAGTCATGAAGTCATTACTAGTTAAAGTTAATGGAATACTCAGCTCAATAGAGCTCTGACTCTGTCAGCCTGGCTACAGTGCTGAAAAGAAACCTGGGGTTGTTCTTATTTTCTTCAATTAGTGATGACTAGAAAGATGTCCTAGCTTTACGGAGGGCTTTTTTATAGAGCAACAGACTCTTTTTCCAGGCTAAGTGAAGATCTTCTAAATTAGTGAGACGCCATTTCCTCTCCAACTTACTGGTTATCTGCTTTAAGCTACGAGTTTGTGAGTTATACCACAGAGTCAGGCACTTCTGATTTAAAGCTCTCTTTTTCAGAGGAGCTACAGCATCCAAAGTTGTCTTCAATGAGGATGTAAAACTATTGACGAGATACTCTATCTCACTTACAGAGTTTAGGTAGCTACTCTGCACTGTGTTGGTATATGGCATTAGAGAACATAAAGAAGGAATCATATCCTTAAACCTAGTTACAGCGCTTTCTGAAAGACTTCTAGTTTAATGAAACTTATTCCCCACTGCTGGGTAGTCCATCAGAGTAAATGTAAATGTTATTAAGAAATGATCAGACAGAAGGGAGTTTTCAGGGAATACTGTTAAGTCTTCTATTTCCATACCATAAGTCAGAACAAGATCTAAGATATGATTAAAGTGGTGGGTGGACTCATTTACTTTTTGAGCAAAGCCAATAGAGTCTAATAATAGATTAAATGCAGTGTTGAGGCTGTCATTCTCAGCATCTGTGTGGATGTTAAAAATCGCCCACTATAATTATCTTATCTGAGCTAAGCACTAAGTCAGACAAAAGGTCTGAAAATTCACAGAGAAACTCACAGTAACGACCAGGTGGACGATAGATAATAACAAATAAAACTGGTTTTTGGGACTTCCAATTTGGATGGACAAGACTAAGAGTCAAGCTTTCAAATGAATTAAAGCTCTGTCTGGGTTTTTGATTAATTAATAAGCTGGAATGGAAGATTGCTGCTAATCCTCCTCCTCGGCCCGTGCTACGAGCATTCTGACAGTTAGTGTGACTCGGGGGTGTTGACTCATTTAAACTAACATATTCATCCTGCTGTAACCAGGTTTCTGTAAGGCAAAATAAATCAATATGTTGATCAATTATTATATCATTTACCAACAGGGACTTAGAAGAGAGAGACCTAATGTTTAATAGACCACATTTAACTGTTTTAGTCTGTGGTGCAGTTGAAGGTGCTATACTATTTTTTCTTTTTGAATTTTTGTGCTTAAAGAGATTTTTGCTGGTTATTGGTAGTCTGGGAGCAGGCACGGTCTCTACGGGGATGGGGTAATGAGGGGATGGCAGGGGGAGAGAAGCTGCAGAGAGGTGTGTAAGACTACAACTCTGCTTCCTGGTCCCAACCCTGGATAGTCACGGTTTGGAGGATTTAAGAAAATTGGCCAGATTTCTAGAAATGAGAGCTGCTCCATCCAAAGTGGGATGGATGCCGTCTCTCCTAACAAGACCAGGTTTTCCCCAGAAGCTTTGCCAATTATCTATGAAGCCCACCTCATTTTTTGGACACCACTCAGACAGCCAGCAATTCAAGGAGAACATGCGGCTAAACATGTCACTCCCGGTCTGATTGGGGAGGGGCCCAGAGAAAACTACAGAGTCCGACATTGTTTTTGCAAAGTTACACACCGATTTAATGTTAATTTTAGTGACCTCCGATTGGCGTAACCGGGTGTCATTACTGCCGACGTGAATTACAATCTTACCAAATTTACGCTTAGCCTTAGCCAGCAGTTTCAAATTTCCTTCAATGTCGCCTGCTCTGGCCCCCGGAAGACAATTGACTATGGTTGCTGGTGTCGCTAACTTCACATTTCTCAAAACAGAGTCGCCAATAACCAGAGTTTGATCCTCGGCGGGTGTGTCGTCAAGTGGGGAAAAATCGTTAGAGATGTGAACGGGTTGGCGGTGTACACGGGGCTTCTGTTTAGGGCTACGCTTCCTCCTCACAGTCACCCAGTCGGCCTGCTTTCCCGGCTGCTCAGGATCTGCCAGGGGGTAACTAACGGTGGCTAAGCTACATTGGTCCGCACCGACTACAGGGGCCTGGCTAGCTGTAGAATTTTCCACGGTGCGGAGCCGAGTCTCCAATTCGCCCAGCCTGGCCTCCAAAGCTACGAATAAGCTACACTTATTACAAGTACCGTTACTGCTAAAGGAGGCTGAGGAATAACTAAACATTTCACACCCAGAGCAGAAAAGTGCGGGAGAGACAGGAGAAGCCGCCATGCTAAATCGGCTAAGAGCTAGTAGCTACGCTAAGCTAGCGGATTCCTAAAAACACGCAAAGTGAATAATGTGTAAATAATTTAGAGGTGATTCAGCAGAAGGAGTGCTTTAGTTAAGGCACGTAAAGATTACACTGGGAAACAAATCGTAATCTAGATAACTAGATCAATCTAACTGCGCAGATTAAACAGCTAACAGATACAGCAAAACACCGCTGTGCTCCGGAACAGGAAGTGATACAATACCGCAGTGAGAGCCAACCACCAGTAGAGGCAAGCAAGACAAGCCTGGTCGGGCGTCCTGTTGTGTGGGCCGCTGAAGAGGAGGTACTGCTGGCCCACCACCACCAGATGGCGCCCTGCTTGGAGTGCGGGCTTCAAGCACGAGAGGGCGCCGGAGCCACTGGGAGTGACAGCTGTCACTCTTCATCAGCACCAGCTGTCACTCAGTCAACTCATCACCATCTCCATAAAGGCCGGCCTGCGACTCCACCTCCTCGCCGAGAAATCAGCTACCATTCAGGTCATTTTCTCTGCTGACTTAAAACATTGAGTAATAATCTGAACTTCTTTGCAGCCGTTTTCCTGTGGTTTCCTTATCTGTGGGATTGGCGTTTGGTGTGATCAGCGACGGCTTCGCTTCACACTCCAACCAGATAAGTGGTTAGACAGGAGCTGCACGAGTGTGTGATTGGAGGTGGAGGTTCTCCCTCCTCATTGTGTACAGACTGTGGGATTACTGAGTGTGCGACCTCACACTCATCAGGACTGTCTCTGTTCTCTGCCAGCAGTACCGGGTCTGACTGCTGAAGACAGCGGCCACCTGGGGCGCAGGGCTTGGCGGCTCCGGTGTTCTTCAGCTCCGTTGGCGGTGGAAGCTATGTGGGATCCGGCTCTTCTCTCGCCAGGCGTCTTCTATCGTCGAGCCTGCCCACACGTCACCTGGTGTATGATTGACAGTCACCATATTGTTATTGTCTGTACGTCGTTGTGCGATTCACAACATTAAATTGTTACTTTTGGCTTATCCATTGTCCGTTCATTTACGCCCCCTGTTGTGGGTCCGTGTCACGACACTTTCACAAACATTGTCCCATCAGGTCCCATCTTATCTTAGGGAGCTCATAGTACCATATCACCCCAATAGAGCGCTTCGCTCTCAGACTGCAGGCTTACTTGTAGTTCCTAGGGTTTGTAAGAGTAGAATGGGAGGCAGAGCCTTCAGATTTCAGGCTCCTCTCCTGTGGAACCAGCTCCCAATTCAGATCAGGGAGACAGACACCCTCTCTACTTTTAAGATTAAGCTTAAAACTTTCCTTTTTGCTAAAGCTTATAGTTAGGGCTGGATCAGGTGACCCTGAACCATCCCTTAGTTATGCTGCTATAGACTTAGACTGCTGGGTGTTTCTTTTTCTTTTTGCTCTGTATGCACCACTCTGCATTTAATCATTAGTGATTGATCTCTGCTCCCCTCCACAGCATGTCTTTTTCCTGGTTCTCTCCCTCAGCCCCAACCAGTCCCAGCAGAAGACTGCCCCTCCCTGAGCCTGGTTCTGCTGGAGGTTTCTTCCTGTTAAAAGGGAGTTTTTCCTTCCCACTGTCACCAAGTGCTTGCTCACAGGGGGTCGTTTTGACCGTTGGGGTTTTTACATAATTATTGTATGGCCTTGCCTTACAATATAAAGCGCCTTGCGGCAACTGTTTGTTGTGATTTGGCGCTATTTAAATAAAATTGATTGATTGATTGACATATACAGTGGGGAAAATAAGTATTTGACCCCCTGTCAGTTTTACAGGTTTTCCCACCTACAAAGAATGAATTTTTATCGTAGGCACACTTCAACTGTGAGAAACAGAATCTAAAAAAAAAAAAAAAAAAAAAAAAAAAAAATCCAGTAAATCACATTGAATGATTTTTAAATAATTAATTTGCATTTTATTGCATAAAATAAGTATTTCACCCCCTAGAAAAACAGAGCTTAACAATTGGTGCAGAAACATTTGTCTGCCATTACAGAGATCAGACGTTTCCTGTAGTTCTTGACAAAGTATTCACACACTACAACAAGGATTTTGGTCCACTCATCAATCAATCAATCAATCAATTTTTTTATATAGCGCCAAATCACAACAAACAGTTGCCCCAAGGCGCTTTATATTGTAAGGCAAGGCCATACAATAATGATGTAAAACCCCAACGGTCAAAACGACCCCCTGTGAGCAAGCACTTGGCTACAGTGGGAAGGAAAAACTCCCTTTTAACAGGAAGAAACCTCCAGCAGAACCAGGCTCAGGGAGAGGCAGTCTTCTGCTGGGACTGGTTGGGGCTGAGGGAGAGAACCAGGAAAAAGACATGCTGTGGAGGGGAGCAGAGATCGATCACTAATGATTAAATGCAGAGTGGTGCATACAGAGCAAAAAGAGAAAGAAACAGTGCATCATGGGAACCCCCCAGCAGTCTACGTCTATAGCAGCATAACTAAGGGATGGTCCAGCCCTAACTATAAGCTTTAGCAAAAAGGAAAGTTTTAAGCCTAATCTTAAAAGTAGAGAGGGTGTCTGTCTCCCTGATCTGAATTGGGAGCTGGTTCCACAGGAGAGGAGCCTGAAAGCTGAAGGCTCTGCCTCCCATTCTACTCTTACAAACCCTAGGAACTACAAGTAAGCCTGCAGTCTGAGAGCGAAGCGCTCTATTGGGGCGATATGGCACCACGAGGTCCCCAAGATAAGATGGGACCTGATTATTCAAAACCTTATAAGTAAGAAGAAGAATTTTAAATTCTATTCTAGAATTAACAGGAAGCCAATGAAGAGAGGCCAATATGGGTGAGATATGCTCTCTCCTTCTAGTCCCCGTCAGTACTCTAGCTGCAGCATTTTGAATTAACTGAAGGCTTTTTAGGGAACTTTTAGGACAACCTGATAATAATGAATTACAATAGTCCAGCCTATATATTACAATAGTCATCCATACATATCTTCTCCAAATCTTACAGGTTTGGAGTTTCAGCTCCCTCCAAAGATTTTCTATTGAGTTCAAGTCTGGAGACTGGCCAGGCCACTCCAGGACCTTGAAATGCTTCTTACGGAGCCCCTCCTTAGTTGCCCTGGCTGTGTGTTTGGGGTCATTGTCATGCTGAAGACCCAGCTATGACCCATCTTCAGTGCTCTTACTGAGGGAAGGAGGTTGTTTGCCAAAATCTCACAATACATGACCCCATCCATCCCCCCTTCAATATGGTGCAGTTGTCCTGTCCCCTTTGCAGAAGAGCACCCCAGAGTGTGATGTTTCCACCCCCATGCTTCACGGTTGGGATGGTTTTCTTGGGGTTGTTCTCATCCTCTAAACATGGTAAGTGGAGCTGATTCCAAAAAGCTCTATTTTGGTTATTTTTTCTTTTTGAATTTTTATGCTTAAATAGATTTTTGCTGGTTATTGGTACTCTGGGAGCAGGCACCGTCTCTACGGGGATGGGGTAATGAGGGGATGGCAGGGGGAGAGAAGCTGTAGAGAGGTGTGTAAGACTACAACTCTGCTTCCTGGTCCCAACCCTGGAAAATTGGCCAGATTTCTAGAAATGAGAGCTGCTCCATCCAAAGTGGGATGGATGCCGTCTCTCCTAACAAGACCAGGTTTTCCCCAGAAGCTTTGCCAATTATCTATGAAGCCCACCTCATTTTTTGGACACCACTCAGACAGCCAGCAATTCAAGGAGAACATGCGGCTAAACATGTCACTCCCGGTCTGATTGGGGAGGGGCCCAGAGAAAACTACAGAGTCCGACATTGTTTTTGCAAAGTTACACACCGATTTAATGTTAATTTTAGTGACCTCCGATTGGCGTAACTGGGTGTCATTACTGCCGACGTGAATTACAATCTTATCAAATTTACGCTTAGCCTTAGCCAGCAGTTTCAAATTTCCTTCAATGTCGCCTGCTCTGGCCCCCGGAAGACAATTGACTATGGTTGCTGGTGTCGCTAACTTCACATTTCGCAAAACAGAGTCGCCAATAACCAGAGTTTGATCCTCGGCGGGTGTGTCGTCGAGTGGGGAAAAACGGTTAGAGATGTGAACGGGCTGGCGGTGTACACGGGGCTTCTGTTTAGGGCTACGCTTCCTCCTCACTGTCACCCAGTCGGCCTGCTTTCCCGGCTGCTCGGGATCTGCCAGGGGGTAACTAACGGCGGCTAAGCTACCTTGGTCCGCACCGACTACAGGGGCCTGGCTAGCTGTAGAATTGTATATATACATACACATATATATACACACACATATATATACACACACATATATATACACACACACATACACACACATATATATACATATATACACACATATATATACACATACACACACATATATATACACATATATATACATATATATGCAAGCAGCATTAAAAACTTTATTTACCTTAAGTAAACTAAACGTGGTAGATTCATGTTGAACAGATTTAAAATTGTCAAGTATTTTTCTCTTATTCATAATCAGCCATAAACTCATTTAAGACATTCAGTGCCTAATTTACTAAAGGTTTGTGTGTAAAATGTGAGTAAGTGCCATAGCACTTCCAAAACAATGTAACTGACAGTGTGTACTGAGGACTGTATATTTCGCATGTGCAAAAATGGCGCCTATTGTCCGTTTAGCACTCGGACAAAATTGTGGGAGAGAACATACGAACAGGTGAAGTTTGCACACACAACACAATTTATGAAAGTCAACGGGAAATATAGCAAGTGTTGATAGTGTCTATACTTTAAACTTTGATGTTAACTTACTGTGCTTGATAGACAGCAGCACAGAGGCAGCTACCGCCTTGTGCACAAAATGAAAATACATAAATCATTCATTTTAAATATCAGGGATATTTAAGGAGTTTCTTTAAGAATAAATGTTTCTATGTGTAACAAGTGGATCACACACTTGCACATATAAGAGTCTGTGTGGGACATGACGGCTGTGTGCACGCAGCCATCATGTCCCAGGTGTCTATTACAGCAGCAAACAAATTACTGTTCCATATAGGGTATACTATTAATGCAGATGAAATGCAGCACAAGTATTCAACAGTTTGCCTGAATGCCATGGATGGAACAGAAGAGTAACTAGAGCACTGCACTCGTAGAGCGCAAACCTCCACCAACACTAGTCTCCAATTCCTCAAATTTTTACACTGGAAACAATTTTTAAGGTCAAAATCCTGTTAGAATTGGCTTTTATAAGTTAAAATATCATACAAAATATTGATCAAAAGGGCTTTTCAATGTTATAATCAAATATTTGCCAAATCAACAATACGGATCACATGCGAATTAGTGCTGCCGCGATTGGTCGACATAATTGACAATGAAAATGTTGAAGCAGTGAAGCACTGTTCTGACCCACTTCAGTTCTTTGATTTGCTGAATTCAGAAGCAGCAAATCCTCTGCCAAATTCCTCTCAGAGGCATTGTAATATGCCAATCGTGAGTTACTTTTTTGCGGATTAAAGTCACTAACTGGGACTTCTGTCTTGTTGGGAGAAAGAAACGTTCCGTTCAAACAGCTTCAAACGGTGTGCAGCTCTCTGCCGAGCGAGTCACGTTAGAAAGATAAGAGTCCGTTCGGAATTATTAACGTCAAAGCGAATCGCCGTTTAAATCAAATGACACCTCTTTCCAAACATTATAATACAAACAATAAACCACATCAAAAAGTTTTTTTCCTCCCAAAGTGAGACGTTCTGCGCTGACGGGACAAAAACTACAGTGTTTAAGTGTTTTTTTGCACTGGAAATTATTATACTTTGGAGAATGTTTTGTATTTTCTTTACAAAGACTTATACTATTTTTGTAACTTTGAAGACATTCTCCCATTTTATTGCACTTTATTATTTATTTAATTTATTTAATTTTTACTTTTTGACATGGTACTCTTTGGCCCTCGAGTTGCATTCAGAATAAAAAACTCGAAATAGCAAACACTTGATTTTTTTTGGAAATTAATCGTCGCTATTAGTCCTTTAAATTAGTAGACTAATCGAAAAATTAGTCGTTAGAAAATTAGACGTTAGTGGCAGCGCTAATGCGAATCAGTCTCTTCATTCAGAGTGCCAGTTTGCACCTCACTGTCACAAATGAGAGTGACTGAGATAGAATGAAAAATGTACACCAAATGGGCTTTTCAATATTAAACCCATACAGTAGTGTTCAGTATAATAGTAGTGCTATGTGACAATAAAGATTAATCCAGGTTTTGAGTATATTTCTTATTGTTACATGGGAAGCAGTAGATTCAGTAGATTCTCACAAATCCAACAAGACCAAGCATTCATGATATGCACACTCTTAAGGCTATGAAATTGGGCTATTAGTAAAAAAAAAGTAGAAAAGGGGGTGTTCACAATAATAGTAGTGTGGCATTCAGTCAGTGAGTTCATCAATTTTGTGGAACAAACAGGTGTGAATCAGGTGTCCCCGATGTAAGGATGAAGCCAGCACCTGTTGAACATGCTTTTCTCTTTGAAAGCCTGAGGAAAATGGGACGTTCAAGACATTGTTCAGAAGAACAGCGTAGTTTGATTAAAAAGTTGATTGGAGAGGGGAAAACTTATACGCAAGTGCAAAAAATTATAGGCTGTTCATCTGAATGATCTCCAATGCTTTAAAATGGATAAAAAATACCAGAGACGTGTGGAAGAAAATGGAAAACAACCATCAAAATAGATCTATGAATAACCAGAATGGTAAAGGCTCACCCACCGATCAGCTCCTGGATGATCAAAGACAGTCTGGAGTTACCTGTAAGTGCTGTGACAGTTAGAAGATGCCTGTGTGAAGCTAATTTATTTGCAAGAATCCCCCGCAAAGTCCCTCTGTTAAATGTGCAGAAGAGGTTACAATTTGCCAAAGAACACATCAACTGGCCTAAAGAGAAATGGAGGAATATTTTGTAGACTGATGAGAGTAAAATTGTTCTTTTTGGGTCCAAGGGCCGCAGACAGTTTGTGAGACGACCCCCAAACTCTGAATTCAAGCCACAGTTCACAGTGAAGACAGTGAAGCATGGTGGTGCAAGCATCATGATATGGGCATGTTTCTCCTACTATGGTGTTGGGCCTATATATCGCATACCAGGTATCATGGATCAGTTTGGATATGTCAAAATACTTGAAGAGGTCATGTTGCCTTATAGCCCAGTCACACAGCACTTAACGAAGGGTGATGAAGCCCTGACGAAACAAGAAATCTGGACTTTCGTTGACATCGTTTAACCTTTGCACAGCCTCATTCCTGCAGTGGGCGCTTCGTCTGGATTTTTAAACTGTTGAAAATTTTGAACGAAGGGCAACGAAAATCTCAATTCGTCTGTGTCTCGTTTTGCTGTTGTTCTTGACGTTTAATCGTTTGTGTAGTTTTTGTAACGTTATTGTTTAATTTACTTCATTGGAGCAGCTGAACGTTTTCACACGGTGCAGAAGCCGGTTTGTGAGCGCTGAGGCTGCTGCTGCGTTCATGTACATCGGAAATTACAGGGCAAACTCAGCCTGCTTGCTTGGATTTTTTTTTAAATCGGTGTGGGGGGGCAGCTTCAATGGGCTCAGGCACCTTATATAGGACAGAATTAATCTTTTGTGTGGATATAATTAATTATTTTGAATTTGCTGTTGAATTTAAAACAACAAAAAAGTTGCGTAATTAACGACAGTACTTGTATGCAGTATCAGCGGCAGCAGCAGCTCCTGCGTGCGCTTATTATTTTGTATTAAATATAACAATCTGAGTGTAGGAATGACAATCCAGTCCTTCTGCACATGTGGCTACAGGTAGACGAATCAAAAATGATGATATAAAGAGCTGTTCTGGAAGGAAGAATTCACGTTGTGGATCAGTCATCAGCTGGTGGAAAAACCGCACATGTGAGTCAATGCGCGCGTTCACACGCCCTGATTAATTTACTGCTCTGATATATTGATATTTATTCTCCCTTTTGACAGTTTTCTGTTATAAATAAATACATATGGCTTAGAACATAATACTGTGATACAGCAGTGACCACAGCACACTTTTTTTTTTTTTTTTTTTTTTTTTTTTTTTTTTTAAATTGGAGGAAGACGGAGCGCGCAGCATGTCAACAGACAGTGTGGATTCTGATAATGATGGCCATGATCCCTCTTTTGTTCTGGACGAGGAACCAGAGCAGGTGGTCCACCAACGTGCACACAGATCTCCACAGATTCTGTTTGCAGTTTCTACAGGACTCAGGCGCTATGAGCTCTGTCCCAGCGCCGAGTCCTGGAACGCAGAGACGCAGACACACACTGCTCCAGCTGTGGCTCCAGGCGCGTTTCGTTAAAGCGTTGAGATCATCAGCTTCGGTTTTGTTAAGTTCCTCTTTCGTCCCTTTTGCACTCTTGCTTCGCAGGATGTTCGGTAATAAAAGCTCTTTCATCCACCTTTTCTCAACAAATTGTGATTTTTTTTTTTTTACTTTTTCCCCTTTGTTCAGGAATCGTCGTGTGCCGTGTGACTGGGCCATTATGCTGAAGAGGACATGCCCTTGAAATGGGTGTTTCAACAAGACAATAAACCCAAGCACACTAGTAAATGAGCAAAATCTTGGTTCCAAACCAACAAAATTAATGCCTCGCAGATGTGAAGAAATCATGAAAAACTGTGGTTATACAACTAAATACTAGTTTAGTGATTCACAGGATTGCTAAAAAAAAGCAGTTTGAACATAATAGTTTTGAGTTTGTAGCGTCAACAGCAGATGCTACTATTATTGTGAACACCCCCTTTTCTACTTTTTTTTACTAATAGCCCAATTTCATAGCCTTAAGAGTGTGAATATCATGAATGCTTGGTCTTGTTGGATTTGTGAGAATCTACTGAATCTACTGGTACCTTGTTTCCCATGTAACAATAAGAAATATACTCAAAACCTGGATTAATCTTTTTAGTCACATAGCACTACTATTATTCTGAACACTACTGTATGTCCACAAAATCCACAATCCGGTGTCACAGACCGAACATTCCCCCCTAAAAATCAGTCCGCCCTGTCTTCATTGCGCATGCGTCATTTCTAAGCGTCAGCTGAGATCCACCAATTATCACCTCATTTCTGCTTAAAACTGACTTTAGAATGATTTAAGAGGTTTTACTTTGTCGTCTTATGGTTAATAATCACATTATTCCCTTTGATCGCTTTGGGTGTAGAGAGTCAGACTCAGATGAGCTGCTGTGGTCCCAAATGACGCATGCACAGTGAAGGTAGGGCGGACCAATTTTTAGGGGAGACTGTTCGGTTTGCGATACCGATTCAGATCCAGATCAAAGTCTGTCAGGCGATATTGAGTGCCAGTCTGCACATCGGTTTCAAATATGTGATGTGAGTGATTGGGGCATGTTTGATTAAGATATAATGTAAAATATACATGAAATTGTGTTTTCAATGTTAAATTTAAATGACCACAAAATCTGCAATCCGGATCAGATCCAGATCAAACTTTGTCAGTCGATAAAGGACACCATCCTACACCCGGTTCTTAAACATGAAAGAAATGTGACGTTTTTTGAGTTATGAATTTTTTAAAATTCATAACTGTCAAAAGAATTGGGATTTTTCCAGTTTTACAAGATTTTTCCTGACTTTGACCTATGATCTTGTAAACGTCATCAGTTCTTGTCTCTGGAAAAATGTCATAATAATATATGAAAAATTGTGGGTTACAGGCTGTTCACAAACAAACACACACACACACACACACACACACACACACACACACACACACACACACACACACACACACACACACACACACACACACACACACACACACACACACACACACACACACACACACACACACACAGGGGTGAAAACATAACCTCCTCCAACTTCATTGGCGGATGAGGAGGGTCTGGAAGAGGAGGGTTTTTTTGGTTTGTTTGTTTTTATATTGCCAGGGCATGAACGTGCTCAGTTATGTGGCAGAGTTAGTGTGTAACAAAGCACAAGGCGCACCTGCAAGGGGCTGATTTAAGTAAATTTTGGGTTTATAGTCATTAACATATGTAACATCCTCCTTTACATACTGCTGTCTATGTCAAATCACAACCCGCTATCAACTGCACAATTACTCTTAGTAAAACTGCCCCCACTCCCACTGTTACTCGGACTGCTTTTCCATCTGCGAAATATAGCAAGATCCACCCCATCCTGTCCATGGCTGATGCTGAGACCCTGATTCATGCTTTTGTTTCTTCTAGACTAGATTATTGTACTGTTCTATTTTCAGGGTTACCGCAGTCCAGCATCAGGGGTCTTCAGCTGGTTCAGAACGCTGCTGCCAGACTTCTGACACGTAGCAGAAGGTCTGAACATATCACACCCATTTTGGCATCTTTGCACTGGCTCCCTGTCTCTGTGAAAGCAGATTTTAAGGTTTTGTTATTGACTTATAAGGTATAAGTCATGGACTTGGGGCAACTGTTTGTTGTGATTTGGCGCTATATAAGAAAAAAGTTGATTGATTGATTGATTGACTGGCGCCATCTTATCTGGCTGATCTGGTGGAACTTTACGTGCCGGCCCAGGTTTTGCGGTCGCAGGATGCGGGACTTCTCTGTGTTCCCAGGGTGAAGAAGTCAGCAGGTCAAAGAGCCTTTTTGTATCGTGCACCCACCCTGTGGAACAGTCTTCCTGCGACTGTGAGGCAGTCGGAGTCCATGGACATTTTTAAGTCAAGACTGAAAACCTATTTTTGTTCTCCATCTTATGAATAGTTTTTATTTTTTTTATCTGTTTTATTCTTTTACTTCTGTTTTTAATTACATATTTGAATTTTTTTTATTCATTTTTAATTATTTATTTAAATTTAATGTTGAATTGTTCCGTGTGAGGCGCCTTGAGACGGCTTTTGTTGTGATTTGGCGCATTATAAGCTAATTAAATCAAAACTGAATTGAGGTGTTTGTTATCTGGGATCTTATTAAATCAGGTCCTAAATGTGAGCAGATTGGGCAGTCGTGCAGCTCTGTGCACACTTGGTTCTGTCAGACCTCAGAAGTGAAGCAGAGAAGGTTCTGGTTAGTACTTGGCTGGGAGACTGTTTCCCCATGTAGAACTGAAATTGCATCAGGAAGAGCCTCCAGTGTAAAACCTTTGCCAAATCCTGTTGTGGATGTCTAGTAGATTCACTGTGGCAACCAGGGGTGCAGAAACTCTCTCTCTCTCACACACACACACACACACACACACACACACACACACACACACACACACACACACACACACACACACACACACACACACACACACACACACACATCTTCAACCACTTATCCAAGACCGGGTCACAGGGGGGTCCCAGCAGTCAGTGTGTGAGGCGGGGTAGACCCTGGACAGGACGCCAGTCTGTCGCAGGGTCACATATAGACAAACAAACATACTCACACCTGCACGCACACCTACAGACAATATACAGTTTCCAATCCATCTAACCTGCATACATTTGAATGTGGGAGGAAGCCGGAGCACCCGCAGCAAACACGGGGAGAACATGCAAACTCCACACAGAAAGGCCACTGGTGGGAATCGATACCATGACGTTCTCACTGTGAGGCAACAGTGCTAACCACTAAGCCACTGTGCTTCCCAGATGCAGAAACTAAAAAAAAAAAAAAAAAAAGAAGAAGAAGAAAGAGTGTTGAACGTGGTCTTTCCAGACAGACTCTTCCTTAATGGATTTGGGACTTGAGCTCAGGAATTAATCCTCCAACTTCCCAGTTTAATAGCTGCGTTAGTTAGTTATTGAGTTAGTTTTTTAACTTGCTTCATATTCTGTCAGTTTTATGTTCAGTTAGCATTACATTCAGCGCAGTAGAACAACAGTTTACATTCTTGCTTCGCATGAGGCAAAAACAGTTGTGGGTTCAATTCCAGGTTGTGCCAGTCACTACAGAAACATTCAGCAAGTCTGCAATACCATGAGGGCATCGTCTTCATCGGGATGATGCCAAAGGAAACTCGTACTCATGAAAGTGAACACAGCACTAAACGCGGTGCCATGTGAAGCTTCTTCTCACTACAGAGCAAAAAGAAAAACTTGACAAAATGTAAAAGTCTGAGGCATCCAGATGAACAGACTTTTTGATTTTTTTTCAAATTAAGGAAATTAGATCAACTTATTTTTAAAACTTTAATTTACAGCAACATGTTGATTGATTAATTTAACTTTTTGATTCAGATTAGCTCAATTGTGATTTTGATTAACTTAAGTTTTTTTTTTTTTTTAATGAGCTTTTATAGCATCACAGATTGTTATAATCTTCAAAGTTAAGGTATAATCTGAATGAATTAAGCTGTTTGAATGTAAGTTAGTAAGTTAGATCAACTCTAACTTACAAACTTAAGTTCAAACAATTAATTTCAATGTTATTAACTGAAACAATTCATTTAAGTTAATTCAACTATTCTCTTTTTTCAGTGAAAGTTTAGAGCTGGAATGATTTGGAGTTCAGCATCTCACTTCAGGGCACCGTCACAGACAGGTCTAGCCACCAAACCCTTCATAATATGGGTAAAGTGCTCTACCACAGTACCCAACCACAGTGTCCGGGAGCAAGTTGCTGAACCTCAAATGGCTCCCGGCCCAAACATGGTGTGTGAGGATAGATTTAAAACAACCTGCAATACTATCCAAGTCTATTTTACAACAAATCTATTACACTGAAGCTGCAATTATGAGTTGATAAATTTCAAATTTTAAAATAAGAAAGTAGAATAAGCAAACTTTTATAATTTAAATTGATGCAAAAAAATTCTACAATAATTTGAGAAAGGTTTGTATGTGTGTTTTATACTTCTCCGAAGTGCTTTGGCCAATTTTCACCAAAGTTCTTGTGTGCATGTAGGTCGACCCCACAACTGCCCTTAAGGGGTTTGTTTTGGCAAAGGTCAAGATCATTGGGGCCAATGGTCAAAATGTTGGTTTATCTGTCCATTTGTTCCCCTACTCCTCCCAAGTCCTTTGACCAGTTTCTAACAAACTTGATATCTGGATGACAGTTAATCCCACAATTGCTGTTAAAGTGCTTGTTTTGGCAAAGGTCAAGGTCTTTCAGTCAAAGTTTAAAATTTAGTTTTTTTCCACTCAGATTTACAGCAAATTTGACACACATATGGAGGTGGGTATTCGTACTGGCCAGGCAAGGTCAATCATACCGGGGTCAATGCCTTTGGGATCAAAGGTCAAAATTTTAGTTTTTCCACTCAGATTTGCATTAACTTGGCACACATGTGGGTTCTGGAATTGCCCAGCAAGGTCTGTTTGTTGGCCACTCCTCCCAATTCATTTTGTTGTTTCTACCAAACTTGGTATGAAGTTTTGCTTCAAAATTACTGCTAAAAAAAAAAAAAAAAAAAAAAAAAAAAAAAAGAAAATCATTTTTGCAAGTGGAATTTCATCCTGATTTGGACAAGCATGGCACATGCTTAAATGGATTCCGGAACTGCCCTGGCAAGGTCAGACAGAGGTCAATAATTTGGGTGAAGGTCAACGAGAGATTTCCATAGTGTTACTGTATTTATGTCCATGGATACTACTGTATTAGTAAAAGTTGAGAAAATTCAAAACGTCTGAGCAGCTGGATGCCTCGAGTCTTCAAGTTTTCTCAAGTTGATATATTCATGTTAAGCCAGGATGTATGTACATTCTTTCATTTTCTGATGCATTTATTTGACTTCCAGGTCAAGGTGGAAGTCGAACAAGAAGCTCATCCCACACATCGCTATTCTCAACAAAGTTTTCTAAATCTTCCTGGGGAATTCTAAGGCATTCCCAAGCCATCTAGGAAATATAATCCCTCCAGCGTGCCCTGGGTCTTCCCTGAGCTCTCCTCAAAGTTGGACATGCCTGGAAGCCATGGGAAACATAGGGCGAAGATCAGGGGGCATCATCATTAGATGTCCAAACCACCTCAGTTGACTCCTTTCAGTGCGAAGGAGCAGTGTCTATACTCTAAGTCCCTCTAAGATATTGAAGCTTCTCACTCTGTCCTGGAGTGTGAGTTCAGATACATGACAGAGGATGCTGGATGTACTGTGTTCTTTCAGTCATTACCCGAAGTTAGTGACCATAGGTGAGGATAGGTCCATAAACTGAGCTTTGCCTTCTGGTTCAGCTCTTTCTTCATCACAAAAGTCCAGTACAGCAAGACCTCAGACGCAGCCCCAATGTAGCATCAAGGAGGTACGGGGTAACAAAAGAAAACAAAAAACAGAACCCATAAAAACTGTAATAAATCCAGCAAATTTCTTGAATTTTGCTGGACATGTTGGGGAAGACTATTGTTCCAATGTCTTGGTCAACCAAGGAAAAGACATTTTGCCTGGAGGCCTGTTTCGCCAACACATCATTTGGCGCATAATTTTAAAAGAACATGACTTTTATGCAAAGCAACCAAGATAACTGAAACTTTGGGGAATGATCGTACACAGTCCTTTGCAGTATTTATTACAATTTTTATGGGTTCTGGGGGTTTTTTGGGGGGGGGGGGGGTCGCCCTGTACTTTCAGACCAGTTGTGAACAGTCAAAGCAGTGGATATTGCAAACGCTTTGCAAACGTTTTATTGGTCTGATTGCAGAGAGGACGACCGTCCATGTCCCGACCAAAACCAAAACCGAAAACAACTCGAAAAAAGGGTTATGAAAACATTTTGGGTACTCCTGCTAACAGACAAACAGACGGTGCGGCTGAAAAAAATAACCTTTGGCACGGACCAACATGTTCTACATCAACAGATACTGAAACTGTAACTTTCAAATATTTATTCATTCATGCTAAATAAATAAATATGACCCATTAGATTACTGTGCATATGTTTGTAGTGCAAAATATGGAGGCCTGCACAGCCTTGGCAAAGGTCTACACTCTTCTTGTTTTCCATTCTTATCTTCTTGTTATTGCACAGCAGAAGGAAGTAAATTCAATCAGACATCTTACAACATAAGTATGTGTGCCGCCTCCTTTTACTGAACTCACAAAAAGGTCATAAAACAAAATCTACTGTCCATACATGCATCTATACACATTCCTTCATCATGAAACTTGAGGAATGTTGGGGCCTGTTTCAGAGCTCCCACAGGCCCTCCGCTGTCCGACAGCAACGTTCAGCAAAGAGCCACATGGCGTTGTGGCTCTTTGTGTCATCTGTTCTGATACTGTTCGACTGTTCAAGCGGAAAGCTGAGAATACTTACAGCCATCGGATGCCGGAGCAGACCTGAGACAGCAGCAGGGCAGCGAGCACACCGAAGGGCAGGACGTGAGAGCTTCTCCTCATGACTGGAAAGCGGCTCCGCTTCACACACAGGACACGGGTACAAAAGGCTCAGGCTCAAAAGTCAAATAGCATGGCACGAGCCTGTCTCCTAAAGCCTGGCAGAAACAACACAAACACCAGGAAACGTCACGGCGTGCAGGAAAATGTTCACACTGAAGCATCTCGACTTGACATTCTGAAAGATACGGTTTTAGGAACCACGGCGAAGGTCTGAGAGTTCTGGCAGCCTTACAGGGCTGAAATCAGTGGCGGTGACGGGGTGCGGCCTCAGCCCTTCAGAGCCAAGAATTACAATCACCCCACCAGGAAAGAAGCCCACATTTGCCACACAAAGTTAAATCTTTTCTTTTATTTGCCCCATTTGTCCCATTCTTAGTCGCCCAGTTTTCCATGGAGCAATGACGTCATGTGACTCATAACAAAAATGTTTGGATTGTAATCACCTTGTTTTCCAGTTGGATGGAAACGGCAGAATTACTCTGTCCACAGACATCATCGAGGAACTGGAACCTCTTCAACATGAGAAAGGGGAGGATGAAAGGAATGAAGAACAGCAGCTTCTATCCTGATGATGTCAGCTGGAATTGTTCTAAATATTCCATAATTACTTGTATCCTGTCTGCCACTCCTGTTAGAGGAGTTATTATTCTCAGTTTGAATTACAAATGGCACAGCAACTATTTATTGTTTCCATAATTAAACTTTTTAATGAGAAATTCAAGCATTCAGATATGACTCTCTATGATATGAATTAACCACATTTTGATGACAGCACCTGGGCTCTGCACTACCTCTGAAACATTTTTACAGACAGTATGATCTCTTTTACCATAGACTCTAGCATTTTTTAATTGCACAGTCAAAATCTAATGTTGCATTCAAGGTACCTTGGAAGTGGAAAATTAGAACTCCAAATCAGGATATTTGGGAATAAACTGTGGAAAATTCACACAGTCTATTTGACTGGGACAGGAATCCACACCTGGGGAGGTGATGATCTAGTGGTTAAGCGGTGGACATGAGACCAGAGGATTGCTCCTGGTGTGCAGTTAGCTCCTTGCAAGGCAGCACCCCGATGTATGAGTGAATGTGAGGCATCATTGTAAAGTCCTGAGCTTCTGATTCAGATGGAAAAGTGCAACATAAAGTCACTCCATTTACCTCGTTGCTGTCAATTCAATTACAGTGCCATTATGAAATCTCATTTATAGCCTTTTGTCTTGTTAGGATTTTCATAGCAGATGGCGGCCCCACTGAGTTTGTTCTGCTTGAGGTTTGTTAATGTTAAAAAAATGCTGAGGGGTTTTTCTCTCATCAATGTTGCCAATGTGTTTGCTTGTTTTGTGGATAAGGTTTAGACTTTACTCATGTATAGCCCCTTGAGCTGGGTGATGTTAGTATTTGACACCGTATTAATAAACTGAAGTAGAAATGAACTCAAATCATAATTTTCCAGCTTGTTGTGTTTGAAAGACAAGCAGGGAAAAAACTTGGCTGCCTCAAGTTTTGTTACAGTCATCTGCTTTACCTGATTGAAGAAAGAAAAGAACAAGATGTGCATTTAGGGCTGTCAAAATAACACATTAATTTAGATGACTTAATTATACCAAAAAAAAACAAAACAATTAAGGATAAAAACTATTGCTGCTTTATCACACCCCATGACGTCCTTTGACCATGTTGTCATTTTGTCCACAGTAGATTTGCAATAATTAAGATGCTGCTTGGCCCTGTGAACCAGGATTTTACATTTTTTTTTTAAAATGTCCAGATGAAATTGTTGATAGAAACATCATTCTGTGCAATTTTCATACCACTGGAGTGTTACAAGTCTGAAATATTACATCAACAATTCACACTCTATGGTACAGCACCCTGGACCAGGAGTGCAGTCTCAAATGCACCTTTGATTCCAAGGATTTACAAAGTTGAGCGTGTGCTGGGGTTTTAATCTATCAGTCACATGGTTTAACATCCTACTAGCAGGATTTCAGGACCAGGAACATTTCTACAACCCCTGGTAAAAATGATGGAATCACCGGCCTCGGAGGATGTTCATTCAGTTGTTTAATTTTGTAGAAAAAAAAGCAGATCACAGACATGACACAAAACTAAAGTCATTTCAAATGGCAACTTTCTGGCTTTAAGAAACACTATAAGAAATCAGGAAAAATAATTGTGGCAGTCAGTAACGGTTACTTTTTTAGACCAAGCAGAGGAAAAAAATATGGACTCACTCAATTATGAGGAATAAATCCCTGTAAATTTTCATCCCCAAAACTAACACCTGCATCAAATCACATCTGCTGGTTGACATTGACCCTATGTGTCTTTTTGCAAGGAATGTTTTCACAGTTTTTGCTTTATGGCAAGATGTATTATCTTCTTGAAAAATGATTTCATCATCCCCAAACATCAGAAAAGTGTCCAAAATATCAACGTAAACTTGTGCATTTATTGATGATGTAATGACAGCCATCTCCCCAGTGCCTTTACCTGACATGCAGCCCCATATCATCAATGACTGTGGAAATTTACATGTTGTCTTCAGGCAGTCATCTTTATAAATCTCATTGGAAAGGCACCAAACAAAAGTTCCAGCATCATCACCTTGCCCAATGCAGATCCGAGATTCATCACTGAATATGACTTTCATCCAGTCATCCACAGTCCACGACTGCTTTTCCTTAGCCCATTGTAACCTTGTTTTTTCTGTTTAAGTGTTAATGATGGCTTTCGTTTAGCTTTTCTGTATGTAAATCCCATTTCCTTTAGGCGGTTTCGTACAGTTCGGTCACAGACGTTGATTCCAGTTTCCTCTCATTCGTTCCTCATTTGTTTTGTTGTGCATTTTCATATTTTGAGACATACTGCTTTAAGTTTTCTGTCTTGACGCTTTGATGTCTTCCTTGATCTACCAGTATGTTTGCCTTTAACAACCTTCCCATGTTGTTTGTATTTGGTCCAGAGTTTAGACACAGCTGACTGTGAACAACCAACATCTTTTGCAACATTGCGTGATGATTTACCCTCTTTTAAGAGTTTGATAATCCTCTCCTTTGTTTCAGTTGACATCTCTCGTGTTGGAGCCATGATTCATGTCAGTCCACTTGGTGCAACAGCTCTCCAAGGTGTGTTCACTCCTTTTTAGATGCAGACTAACGAGCAGATCTGATATGATGCAGGTGTTAGTTTTGGGGATGAAAATTTACAGGGTGATTCCATACTTTTTTCCTCTGCTTGGTCTAAAAAAGTAACCGTTACTGACTGCCACAATCTTTTTTTCTTGATTTCTTATAGTGTTTCTTAAAGCCAGAAAGTTGGCATTTGAAATGACTTTAGTTTTGTGTCATGTCTGTGATCTGCTTTTTTTCTACAAAATTAAACAACTGAATGAACATCCTCCAAGGCCGGTGATTCCATAATTTTTGCCAGGGGTTGTATACTAAAGGTACGGACATTTTTCTGTGATTTTTGTGCTTCTACCATGGGTGAGTAGTCTATGAAGTTATGTGGTTTCTTTATTTTTTGTATGCTTTAAATCATGTTTAGTGTTACTCTCATTATTAATGAAGTGAAACGCAATCCCTATTCTACACAGGGTGTTTTGTTTTGGAAATCAACCAGGTTCACTAGACTTTTCATATGGTAACTTCCTGTCTGGCTCCAGCTGGTCTGTGCACTTTGATGCACCTATAAACCCACCTGTGATAGACTGCTTGTCACTTAAAAAAAAAAAAAACATATGTGATTAATTTAGCTTAATGAGGGAGGTGGTAGTCAAGTGATTAAAGCCATGGGCTTGTGATTAGAGCATCCTCAGTTCAAATCCCCGTCAGACCAGAATATTCCTAATGCCCCAGTCACACGGTACTAATGAAGGACAAAGAAGCCCAAATGAAACAAGAAATCTAGACTTTTGGAGGCATCGTTTCAGCTTTCATTCCTGCATCTGGCGCTTTGTCAGAATTTTTAAACTGTTGAAAAATTTGAACGAATACCGCCGACAACTCAATTTGTCCGCATGTCATTTTGCTTTCATTCTTGACTGTTTCTTGTCGTTTGCTTAGTTTTCATAATGTTAGCATTTTGTTTCACTTTCATTCAACCTCCCAAGTCCAATGTATTGAATGCAGGCAACGATATCTGAACGAATCAATAACTAAAGCTTCGATGAGCTGAATGAAACATCCTTGCATCGCTAATGAGTCATTCAGTTTTGGGACGAAAAAGCAACAGCAGCGTTAAGAACGTTTTAGCAAATACTTTATTTACGCGCATTTCAAGCGTTTGTGGCTGGCCTGCGTGTGCGTGCCTTCGGGAGTAGCTTTCGTCTGACATGGACAGTTCCCCATGGCTGATGCCATGGACTCGTCAAAGGTACTCATCAGGACAAGTACTATCACAGATAAAACGTACAATAAGGTACAGACATGCCGCGAGAACTCAGAATGTAGAGACAAACAAAATCTTGCACCTGCAAGTACTGCAGAAATGAGGACAAGGCTGGCTGTGCTCGGTTTTATACCCGCTTTTGGTCACGTCATTGTTAAATGTTTAGATTTGATTTGGTTTAAAGCATTGAGGTCGATGTTCACTTCGTTTTTCTTTCGTTGGTTTTGTTATGTTTGACTTCACTTAATTCACAGGCTTTTCAATGATGGGAAAAGTGCAAGATGTTTGACCACCTTTTCTGAACGATTTTTGACTTTTTATCCTTTGTCCAGCTGCTGTGTGACAGGGGCATAAGGGCCTTGGGCAACAACACCCTTATTTCCACAGTTGGTCCTGATGTGCAGTTGAGTGCCTTACATGGCAGCAGCACCTTGACACGGGTGAATGCAAGACATCGCTGTGAAGCGCTTTAATATAAATGCAGTCTAATTACATCAACTATTTATTATATGTTTAGCAGCATTAGAACAAAAGATCTGATTATTTTGGCCACAATCTTCTGGATAAGGATTTTTTTTTTATGTAAGATGTTATCTTGGGGAATGACATCAAATGCAGAAGTAGGACTTAAGAAATCTTTCTCAACTTACTGAGTAGGAATGTGATGGCGTTCCTTCAGTTTTTTTATTTATTTATTTTTTTTTTTTTTGTAGTTGGAGGTCAGAAATTCCAAGTTCTGACTTTCCTTAAGGAATGTAGCATAAATTTGACAGCAGATCTGTCTAGGAAGATGCCAACCAGCACCCAGAACTGTTCCATGTGTTTGTGGATGTGGGAACACATCACACTGGTACATCAAAAACTAACCATAACACATGATGTGTCACGCAAACCTGCCCATAAACATACTGTTTTGCAGTAATTCCATGAATGTAATTTGTTATAATAACTTTTACCGTTAAGCCGCCTTGACACTTGCACGAATTTTGGCTCTGCACTGCAGCGCAATTCGTCGTGCCACAATGTGTCATTAGCTGATATGCTTGAAAAGTCACCTTGACACTTGCATGAATTTGATCCCCACACGGCACGCAATCTTATGTGCCAATGAGTTAACTCGTCGTAAAATGTTGTACACTGTGCAAGGCCCTGCGTGCAATGAGGTTGCGCAATGTTCACAGCTAGTTCATGCAAGTGGCACAAAATTTATGCGTGCCAGAAATTTTGAACATTTCAAATTTTCTTTGTACAGTGGCATGCAACCGCACACAGTTCACGAATAGTTTACAGCAAGTTTACTCATTGCCATGTTAAATTGCGTGCCAGTGCAGGGATCAAATTTGTGCAAGTGTTTTTGGGGTGTCTTTAATCTGAATCAACAGTTTTCGAATTGTTGTTATGGCCATGAAAATGGTTTCTAAAATGCAAATTTGCACATTTATTACAGATTCTAAAGCTCTAACACTGCATAATTATTCAAGGAACCCAGTACGTATCCCAGTGGACCCCAGGAAGAGTAGCTGCTCACTGGTGAAAGCTAATGGTGATCCAAAAAACAAAAAAGAAAAAAAAAAATCCACAATATGTAAAATAATAATAAATGAAAGTTTCAGTGAAATTACATCTATGTCAAAATCTGTTAATGCAGCATAAATAAACAGACAAATGAAAAAAAAAAAAAAACTGTCTGTAAAAATCCTTTCACAATATTCTCTACACGAGTCATAAAGACTGTAGCATGCAGCCTACGACTTAAGAGACTTAAGACTACCATGCAGAAAAGTTGTACAGCCCTGTGCACACGTGTGCATTAGTAGTTGCTTTGCTGTTTTGCTGCAGCTGCAAGTAATTTTAATGTTTTTAATATTTATAAAATAATATTTTAAGACACCACCAAACAGACGTTGGCCTTGTGATGCATCCTAATCAACTGCGGTATTACTGGGGACACTGTACATCTCCCTCATGGTTCAAATACATATCAGAGCTTCAAGGTCACAGTACAGTTCAAAACATGGTGCATTGCTGTCAGGTTTCCTCATAATGATATCCAGCAAAATTAACAAGATTGAAATAATATCACTTGAAATATTCAATTAGCTTGACGATCTACAGTTTGTACTTCCTCAGCTTTTCATTTTGTGTAATCAATACAGAACAAACAATTCATAGTCAGTATTATATATATATATATATATATATATATATATATATATATATATATATACACACACACACACACATATACAGTACGTATATAGCTGTCCGTGGTTTGGTGCATTTAAAATATCAACCCAATCTCACACTTTTTTTTATTGAGCCCCCATCACAAAAAGTGCCCCATTTTCATGCCCCCCATCTTGAACCATTTTTGTGACACAGGCTTTTTTTTTTTTCTATTTATAATACTATAGTACTTCTCCTAATTCAACCCAGTCTCAGGGAAGTCTGTGATGGCATTACGAAAAGTACATTAATCTATTGGTTTATGATGGTGGCACGAAATGTGAGGTGATGGTGGAGGGGTGGTCTAGGGGGGTTATGGTTAGAGTTAAACCCCTGGTCCCACCAAATAATGAAGGATGAATAAAGCCTGGGTCCCACCAAATAATAAGCCATGAATAATGAGCCACACATGGGTGTGTAGTGATTATTCAAAGAATGACCCACATTTTCATCTATCATGTATCCACTGCTAAGGCGCCTCTATGCGCCTCTCTGTACCCCACATGTGCCACGTAGCAGCCTCCAGCGAGCCACAACTGACCGGTCATTAGAGCCTTGAATGGCTCGTATTAGCCACACTAAGCCACGGCTGTTGTGAACATCTTGAAATTAGCGCCATGCTCAGAGATGAGACTTGTTAACCAAAGATAATGCCTCTAAGAACCACTCAGAGCCACTATTCTCCCGCGATAGTTGAATAAACCCTCTCGTAACAAAAAAAAAAATGCTGCGTGGCTCATTATTCATCCTTCATTATTTGGTGGGACCAGGGCTTTAGTAGTGGATATGTGATAGATGAAAACATGGGTCATTCTTCGAATAATCACACACCCATGTGCGGCTCATTGTTCATGGCTTATTATTCGGTGGGACCGAGGCTTTAGGAGAAGGGGGAGGATTATAAATACAAAAATAAAACAACCTTGTCACAAAAAAGGGGCACTTTTCGTGACGGGGGCATCAAAAAAAGCGTGAAACCATAACTCAACTCATAACGTCTCTCCCCTCCCCTAACCCCAACCCCAACCATAACCCCCCTAGTCCCCGCTCCCCCGTCACCCCATATTTTGTACCCCATAACGAAATGATTTCGTGCCCCCGTCACAAATAGCACGCCATTTTCATGCCCCCATCACGAACCAATAAATTAATGTACTGTAGTGGTTTTCCAGTTTCACTTTTTTATTTATTTATTGTTCTTTTTTGTAGTGTTGCGTCATAACGTATGGCGTACTGTTTTTTTCTGTCACTTGTCTCTGTGGTAAACTTTGATCAAGTTGTGAACTATTTTTTGGGAAGGTTGTCTACAATCACAAGAACATTTGCTCAACTTAAAGGCAGCAGCACCAAGGCGAGGAGCAGCCATTTCCCAAGATTATGGCCCACTAAACTTTGTGTTGCATTGTTTTGCACTCATGTTTGGAAAATTGAAAGGAATTCAGGTAGACTGAGAGAAAGCGGGCACGAGCACAGATCAGCAGTGTAATCTGCATTCAGTGGATCGAGCTGCAGCATCAGAAGCACATTATTATCTGATAACGCTTGGAGCTGTAGATAAGGAATCCCTTTGAAGAGAGATTTAACTGTTAAACCTGCAGGTAACAGATAATGGGTCTTTTTCAAGCGAGGATCCGGTCCTGGGTGATGATTGGGCCCTCAAAACAGTGTCAAAACTGTCGATACTAATTATTTACATAATGGAAGCAAAACAAACTGTTTTGGCGCTATATAAAAAAATTGATTGATTGATTGATTGATTTTGCCTAAGCAGATACATTAAAGACTTTACAATCATTTTAAGCTGTAGTCTACAACAATGTAAGTTATTATAGACAGCTGTTTTAAAAAAATAATACTAATTTTTGTTACCCTTTTGAAGACTTTTAAGACAATTACCTTTGTTTACCTTTTGGAGCTCTGTAGCTGAAGCCTGCTTAAAATTTGCATTTGGCAACGTGGCCTAAATGGCAGCTCCTATTTCCCTGAAAAGATAAAGACCATCAGTCTTTCACCAAGCCCAGATAACTGACCAGCGAGCACCATTTAGTCTCTTAATCATATGTCCTCTCCGTTTAACTGAAATCCATTTTTTACAAACTTAACTTTTCATATGTTTTTCATCATTTGATACATTTTGAAAAACTGTTGATGAAAATAATGTCCGTAGAAAAATTTCTTTTCAAGAAAAAGTACCAAGCTTAGCAAATTGTACTTTAGAATTTATAGGAAGTAGTCATTATAGAAATAATGGCAATTTAATAACATTTTCTCAGTCTTTAACAAATTAAGTCTTTCCACACACTTATTTTCAGCATATATTACTCCATTAGAGTGTTATACATTTTATAAAACCTTTACTTGAAATTGCTAATTGAAGTCAAAACTGTTAAATTTTTAAATGGAGAAACTGTTGGTTAACCATCACTTTATGTATCTTGAGCAAAATAAAATTCTCCATTCAGGTATTTTCAGATTACTACATTACAGTTACATAAATAGCAACTATACAACATATAATTTTTTTTATTCAAAACTGGTAATCTTGAAAAAGTAGTCTCATCATCATTTGCCCTATCCTAAATTTTCCATACATGGAGTAGAAGCCGATGGTAGGATTTCAGTTTATTACACTCCTGACCTAACACAAATGAACCACACTCATTTTACTTAAAGTGAATTTTGACGGTTGAATCATTTCAGGTAACTAAATTCAAATGGTTTGAGGTAATTCAGTTCTTCAAAATGTTTGACTAGAACTACCTTTTCAAATTTCACAGTGTACGTCTTTACAGCTGATTACTTGATTGCAGTCATTTGTACAGGATTTAAAATGTATCTGATCTGAAACAGATGGACTAAAACATATTGTTAAAAAGTACTTTTTACAGGAAAGACCATATCTTACCCTATCTAAAACACACTGAACCATTCACTACTATACACACATCATTTTCAGCAATCAAATCCAGAATTTTAGATATTTTATTTCAAGTTAACAAAGTGAACTTTAAAGTCCATGAAAAGTCGTCTTTATGCCAATAACGGCTGTTTCCTATCACTTGCCCTATTTTAAACTCTCCATGTATTGTCAGCAGTTTATATACTTTTAACAGAATGAGAAATGTGAACTTGAACAAATTTAACTATGTAGGAAGTCATAAAAAGGTTTACAATTCTTAACTATTTCTTAATGATCATACCTATTTTTAATGGATTATTCAAATTACAGGCTTATACACTGCGTGAAATTTAAATATGTTTAACAAAATTAAGGTAGAAATACATAGTTATTTTTAAAAACAAACAAACATCCTTTTAGTATGATTTGTCCTATGTTAAACTAATCACTGTACTTATATTCTCAACTGAGTACTTCATTACATGAAAATCAGGATTGACGAGGACAAATTTGAACATCAGTAGATAATAGCCTTTACAAAACCAACGACTTGCCATCATTTCTGCTATCTTTCGCTAAACACTTATTTCTACCAGAATGCTTCATTGGCATTTTAAATTACAGCGATATTTTGTGCTTGAAATTGACAACTTTGCATCATTAGAAAGTCTTGCCTACAAATGATCCCAATGATCTGTTTTTGTCTTCATCTAACATTCTCTACACACCTATTTCTATCAGAATACTTTATTCATGTTTCAAATTGCACAAAATTTGCTTGAAAATCACAACTTTTAGTTTAACATCAGTAGAAATGATCCCAATGATCTGTCTTATTTTCAAGTAACATTTACCTTTTACTACCAAAATACTTAATTACAATGTTTTTAAAAAATTCCACAGAAAACTGACACTGCACTGATACTGAAATCTGTAAAAAAAAAAAGTCTCTTTACCAAAGGAGCTATTTTAAGCTAATACACTACTTAACATTGCAATACACAGTTTAAGATGTGCTGAACGCAGACAAATTCACCTATAATCTGTATAAATTATTCTTTACAGGATTAAGATTTATTTTATCACAAACGGATTGTCTATTTTCAGCATAACACTTAATTAGAACCACATTTTGGCTTAAAACTGAACCTTTACCTTGACTAAAGAACCTAAAAACAGTGACGGTCATTGCGGCACAGAGAACCTTTCATACAAAAAAAAGTTGCAGCTCACCGTTTTCACGCAGCTTGAATCAGCTTTCACGTTGAACAAAAGACGAAAGAAATGAAGGTTAAATATCAGCCGGTCCCGGGAAATCCTGTCAGAGTTGTGTGTGTGTGCGTCGGTATCACCCAGAAGCGTGAGTAAAATCCAGCGTGGGTCGGTGGAATAGCTCCGGACAGGTAGGCATGTCGCTGCGAGTGTCTGCGGGCTTCGAGTGCCGGCGGCCGGGCAGACTGAGCTAAAGTACCCCGGCCCCGCTTTGATCTCACTGCTGATGTCACAGCCTCATTAGCATAAGAAAGCAGGCCCACTCACAAAGCCCCAACACCCAAAGCCAAGTCAACAGTCCTGTGATGTGCCCACAGGGAAGTCAGGAGGCTTTTAAAGTTTGAGAAATTTCCACTTAATTTTTAAAGTTTATTTGTATTTAAGGGTGTTTGTTTGTCTGAAGGATTCCATCTCAGAAGCTGCTAAAAAGGAAATAAATATCAGTGGGGCACCTGCAACAGAGCTGGAAATAAAATGTTAATTCTTTCATTATTAATTATTATTATTAATTATTTCATTATAATTCATTTGCATTTATTTATTATTTATATTCATTGACAACCCCACTTTTTTCTTTAGAATTTAACTTAAGGCGGCTTGCTGAATCAAATCAAGACTAATAAGGAGTAACATCAGGTTTGTTTGTTTTGCAGACTTTGAGGAAAGGAAGTGACTCTGTAGCCATTAAACCATTATATATATATATATATATATATATATATATATATATATATATATATATATATATATATATATATATATATATATATATATATATATTAGGGCTGCAACAAATGATTATTTGGATCATCGATGAATCTGATGGGGTTTCGACACGATTAATCGATTAATCGGATTAGCGGGGAATTTTTAAAAAATGTGCCAGGGAAACAATTTTTCTCTCCTTCCATCACTTTATTTAACAACAGAACATTATCTGAAAACTTAAAATACCTGAAAATCAATAAATTCTCAAATGTCCCTTGGCTGTTGAAATATAAAACAATAAAGAATAAAAAAGTTTATAATAAAGAACAAAAATAATTATTTCAAATGACATTGCTTTATCAAAGTGCTGAGTTGCCATAAAACAACATTGAAACATATAAATGTTATAAAATATATGGTGAAAAAAGAGGTATTTTTATTGCTGCAAATGAGCAATTAGCATAAACAGTTAACCATCAAACCTAAATCAAAAACCGTAGCCGACTCATTATATGTGCAACATTCTCTGTATAAATTGGAAACTATGTGGTCATTTCACAGTGACACATGTGACTCATGTCTCTTTCTCTAAAATTGTATTGTAGCATTATTAGTTATTATTACTATTATTATTGTTGCTATTATTAATATATAAATAAAAATAAAATAAAATTATTTGTAATACATTTGACTCTTTTACAACAACAAACACTGAGCTATTAATTATTATACAGAAAACAAATGCACAAACATGCTGAAATGCTAGCAGCTTAATGCTAACATTAACATTGAAAACGCCATAGACATGCTAATGCGTTAGCATCGGCGTTAGCATAAAATACATCTATCAACTGTTTCAGAAGACCATAACAGGTCAGTTTAACATAAAAAGGTAAATATTCCTCACAGACATATGTTCTTTAGGGTTTTAGTGGAGAAAAATTAAGATTAAATAAAACAAATGAAACCAACGAAACAGCAGCTCGAAGCACTGCTTCATTGGTTCAAGATTCAAAGCAAAGCTCGGTTGATCATATGGAAGAAACGAAACATTTGCGGTAAAACAAAGTTGTTTAGCAACTAATCGATGACTAAATTAGTTGTTTCATATGGCTGCAACGCTACGGGTGCTCTGATTGGCTGATTACTGGTCTGATATTTTCTCATAGCAGGCTGGTTTCCATGACAATCGGTCTGATATTTTCCCATATCAGACCGGTTTCCATGACAATCAGTCTGCAATGCGTATTTTCTTTACAAACCAGGAAGCTAAAAACGCGATTAGACAAAGCAAGTCGGACATGAACGTACTCCATAAATATCTCAACAGCTATCTCAACAGTTTTGCACACGGACCTCACTGCACTTGGTCCGTACTGACAACATGTCAGTCTCGTGCTTGGTTAATAGTCCTTTAATATACATCTGGCAGTGAAAGCCACCTCTCTGAGATCTCGTGAGATTTGAAACCTCAATAGGGTGAATTCACTGCTGGCTACAGAGAGTATTGCTTTCCATAGCCGTTTAACGGCTACAAAATCTTGGCCAAAAATAAAACATGCATATCAGAGAGCTGGACATGAGTTTCTTGACCAGTTACAGATACTGACTATTGCAGAGCTAGCCTACCATTATGTACACCTGGGTTTGAATCCCATTCACGCTACTTGCCTGTGTCCTTGAACAAGACACTTAATCTGCAGTGTCTCAGTCCACCCAACTGTAACCGGCCTTGGCTGGGGAAGTAAATTGCTTTGGACTGCTGTCTATTCCATTAGGAGTCATAAGACTCTCATCCACTTCATGCTGTGGAATCTGACAATAAGCACTGGCACACAGCAGATGGACAAACTTCAGGTAGGCAATTATTAGAAATTGGCTATATCAATCAATCAATCAATCAATCAGTTTTTTTATATAGCGCCAAATCACAACAAACAGTTGCCCCAAGGCGCTTTATATTGCAAGGCAAGGCCATACAATAATTATGTAAAACCCCAACGGTCAAAAACGACCCCTTGTGAGCAAGCACTTGGCTACAGTGGGAAGGAAAAACTCCCTTTTAACAGGAAGAAACCTCCAGCAGAACCAGGCTCAGGGAGGGGCAGTCTTCTGCTGGGACTGGTTGGGGCTGAGGGAGAGAACCAGGAAAAAGACATGCTGTGGAGGGGAGCAGAGATCAATCACTAATGATTAAATGCAGAGTGGTGCATACAGAGCAAAAAGAGAAAGAAACAGTGCATTATGGGAACCCCCCAGCAGTCTATGTCTATAGCAGCATAACTAAGGGATGGTTCAGGGTCACCTGATCCAGCCCTAACTATAAGCTTTAGCAAAAAGGAAAGTTTTAAGCCTAATCTTAAAAGTAGAGAGGGTGTCTGTCTCCCTGATCTGAATTGGGAGCTGGTTCCACAGGAGAGGAGCCTGAAAGCTGAAGGCTCTGCCTCCCATTCTACTCTTACAATATATGTAATAGAGAGCTATATGTAATAGAGAGCCCAATACAAAGCCTTGAGGTACACCAACATAATTATTAACTATGTTTATGGGTGAAGTTTTATGTCCGATGCAAAGACATTGTTTGTCTGAAAGGTATGATTTTGTTGTTCAAGAAAATTTGGAAAAAAGTTGTATTAACAGACAGTGTGTCATCCCAGTCAAATGACCTCCCATCAGCCCAGTGCCAAAATCTTCACAACAGACTGATTCTTTGTGTGCAGCAAATCCATAGGCTGCTGCTTTGGGTGGTACAGTACAAGTGAAAATGAAAGGCAACCAAATAAAACACACACACACACACACACACACACACGCACACACACACACACACACACACACACACACACACACACACACACACACACACACACACACACACACACACACACACACACACAGAGTTTAATGAAGAGGTATTGTTCAAAGACTTCAAACAGGTTTGTCATGATAACATGGATTGTCGGATTTTCATTGTCTGGAAATGGCGGAATGAAAAGGACTTTTTTTCCATCAGAATTTTTTCAGAAGCTGTTAGAGACTGGCACCTTTAAACCATTTGAAAAATTAATCTGGCTTTCTGTGAAAATTTTATGGGCTTCACAGAGAATAAGGACTGTTACTACAGCTTTAAGGATGGCTTTAAGGACGCTCGGCACGCCGCGCTCTGAGCTGTGACGACGAGGCAGAAAATGCCAGTTCATTTTCCGGCAGATTTCACTTTTAACAAGAGATTTTGTCATGGAAAGCCGCACGGAGACTTCGCGCGTCACAACCGATTCGCCGTTTGAGCGAGACAAAGAACACCTCCGTTTCGGTGTGTCAGAGGACAAGTTGGGACATGCCTATCTCGGCTTTCAATGCTTACCAGTCCAGTAAGTATCAGAGAAATTGTGGAGAGCTGGGCTTGTCCTAACTTGTCCTCTGACACGCCGAAACAGAGGTGTTCCTTTGTCTCGCTCAAACAGCGAATCGGTCGTGATGCGCGAAGCCTCCGCGCGGCTTTCCATGACAAAATCTCTTGTTAAAAGTGAAATCTGCCGGAAAATGGCTGATGTCCAGCTCTTGTGATAACCAGAGAAAGAGCACACGACGGTCTTGTATCCACAGAGCCATCAGCTTAGAAATGATCTGGCGTTTTCTGCCTCGTCGTCGCAGCTCGGAGCGCGGCGCACCGAGCGTCCTTAAAGCCATCCTTAAAGCTGTAGTAACAGACCTTATTCTCTGTGAAGCCTGTAAAATTTTCACCGAAAGCCAGATAAATTTTTCAAATGGTTTCCAGGTGCCAGTCTCTAACAGCTTCTGAAAAATTCTGATGGACAAAAAGTCCAAATCATTCCACCATTTCCAGACAATGAAAATCCGATGAGGGGGCGGGACCACTCCTTCCACAAGGCGTGCTCACAGGTGAATGACGTCACCGACAGGCGTGGAAAAACTCACGCATGCGCACGAGGGTTCAAGCTTGTCTGACGTAAAACATATGAATGAAATCCATATAGTTTTTGAAAAAAATAAAAAGGACCGTTACTTTATTGACAGACCTTGTATATAGTTTGTTTTGTCATTATTTGTGCAGAATAATTGCATCTTTCAAAGTAAAACGACAGGATTCTGTCTGTGGATGTAATCCCATGCACAAACATTTTTCACAAAATAATGTCAGTTAAACCTGCAAAAAAACAAAACAAACAAAAAAAAAAGTCTCCCAGTCATCTGCAGACATTTATTTAAAAGAAAATAACAAATCTCCATCTCAGTCTTTACAATCTGTTGGTTGAGATAAAGAAACAGATTGTAAAGATACTCAGTTTAAAATGATCTGAAACAGAGAAAAGCAACCATCTGTGTATATGAGAACTTTTGGCATCTTTTATTTGATATAAATGATTCATATATTATCAGATTAGTACATGGTTGTTTATCTGTCAAACAAGAAGTAAGAAATTATTCATCGGGGTGTAAGAAGCTGATTGATGACAAACTATACATTCATACTCTAATAAACTAATATTCGGCACACATATACAGCTGCTTTAGTTTTTATTGTCAATCTGAAATGGTGCAACAATTGTTTGAGAATTGTAGAAAAGAGTAATACTTATTGAAGCATTGAACTGAGAGTGTCCATATAAAATTCTGCTGATCAAATCATTCAGAAAAGTTTTCTTTGACAAACTACAGAACCAGATTTCATTCACAAATTTCACGTATTTTCAAGAATATAACTTTGAAAATAAATGAAAAGTTTTACAGAAATCATCCAAACATTTCTTTAGTATTCAATACAAAAAATAAACACTTTTTGTAAAATGTGAAATTGAATTTCAAATAATTTCTAAATATAAATGAGTTTTTTTCTTTTTATGAACATAACAAATGCTCTTAATAGGAGTTGTGTCAGAATACACAGCATGATAGTCCACACGGAAATGAATAATATTCACCAGGTGTTTTTTTTTAATGCCTTACTAAAGTTACATGGAAATTTTGTGCTCTGGCTGGTTTCCTTAAACATTAACCGTGCTGGAAGACAAGCAGCAGCTGTGGCAAAGAAATGTAAAGTTTCCTGGAGAATCTGCTACATGTCCACGGCTCAGACAGTCATCCAGGCCGTGACCTCATGACTCCTACAGCAGATCTGTCCCGCTTCCCCTCTGGCTGTGGGTCCACACTGACATTTTACATACACAGTGACACGTCTGTTTCTTATGTACGGTGCGACCACGGTCCTGTTTTCACGTGGCAGTCAACTGTGAATGGGCACAGGTCGGACCGCGTGGGTGTTGTGGAGCTTCCAGAAGCTTTTTACACTCAGGCTCTTCATTCCTGAGTGAGGATCAACACCCGGCCGCTCTCAGATTCAGACAAAGAGGAGGACACGGTTCATAACTCATGTTACATATAGATGAGTCCCCCCCGCCCCAAACTCACACCCCCTTAAGGCACTGCTGCAGTCTCACTGTCACCCTCATCACATTTGACATTTCTATGATAAAGCTGCAGATATGTCTGTAAAATCAGGTCCAAAGACAGGAGCATGTAGTCAAACCACTCAAAAAACTGACTCTTTGGATTGAATTTCCAAAGAGTCACTACAAATATATATAGTCCCAACTAAATAAAATTTAATTATCCTGCATGGATGTGCTTTATTTGAGTTGGGGCTGCATATATTCATTAGATGGAAATCCTGGACATAATTGAATTGTGTTCATTCAATGAGTCTTTCTTTAGTGTATTAATCCCAATGACCTCTAACGCACCTGACTTTAACTCATCTTCTTTGATCCACACAAAATTGCAAACATTTATAGACATTAAAATACTGTACACAAGTTTGAGACACACTATAATTTTCATACAAATTTAGTGGTCCAGCAGAAAATCAAAATTCAAACACCCAACACAATTTTTTTTCTGTTTTATGAAAGCAACTAATTACTTATCAAATGACAAACCTTTTTAAAAATGTATTTATTTGTAACAAACTTGACACATAATACAAAGAAAAGGAAGTTGTCAATGTCCAAATACTGATAAAAAATTATTTGCAAAAATCTCATTAAATACAACCCAAACTCCTTGTAAATGGCAGGACGCCACCTATAGGAAAAATTCATATTTATTGCCTAAAAACTGTATTTTTAAAAGTAAAACGTGGTCACACATTATTTATACTTATTTATAAACATAGATTTTTATTTTTTTTTAATTCCCAAGAACAAAATGATGGGGTGATTATTCAATTAGCTGTTTGACAGAAAATGAATGTATTCATATTTTATTTTGTTTAGCGAGTATAAAAACCCAGTCATTTTCTTCAGATGATCATTTTACAGATCAATAAGATGAGCATAGAGTAACCACTGTGTATTTATAAGTAAATGTATTCAGTGTTTCTTTGATCTCATCAGCATTTGAACAGAAAAGGCATGAATATGTAAATAAAGTATGAAAGGTTTAACTGTCTGATGTGGTTTGTGAAAAAAATCAGCCCGAAGCATCGAATAATTTTCAATCAGAATTCAAAACAGGCTGATTGGTCACAACGATGAATGCAGTAAAGAGAGAACTTAAAGAGAATGTTCAGATGGAAGATGTATCTGTTTGTTATATTTTGCCTCTTATCTTTAACCAAACTCGCTTTATTTTAGAATGCACAAGTATTTTTTTTTTTATTTTTTAAATACACCAGTTTAAACAAACTGGTGAAGATTGCTGGTTTCAGCTCAGTCACATGAAATTCCCATCAGCCCCTGGTGTCCCTCCTGTGAAACCTGCCGACCATCACAGCGGGGATCAGCACAGAAACAACAACCTCGATCCACAGTTCTCCCTAAAGGATACGACTGGATTCATGTCTTTTGTGCACCATTTGTTTACAACCTTGGCACTATTGTGCTTTGAGGACTGGAGCCTTTCAGGTGACAGATGAGTGGCACTTTTGAACACGTCCTGTGGTCTTCAAGGAGTGCACAGCACTGTGGCACTGCTGACCCCGCTCTGAAGCCCCCAGAGTTTAAAGGGGATCATTCTAAAATGCAACATCACAGGAGCTGTTCGGCTTTTATTGCAGTTGAAACTGTTGTGTGGGCCGCTGAAGAGGAGGTACTGCTGGCCCACCATCACCAGAGGGCGCCCTGCCTGGAGTGCGGGCTCCAGGCACCAGAGGGCGCCGCCGCCTCACGTGAGCAGCTACGGTGACAGCTGTCACCCATCACCTGAGACAGCTGACAGCAATCATCTGTGGGGTATATCAGCAGGACGGCATCTCCACCTCATTGCCGAGATATCGTTTCTACCAGAGAGGTAACATATCAAAGCCTACTGAGTACACAGTTTTGACTGAGCTAGTTATTGGTTTACTGTTCCAACGAGAGGTGGAGGTACCTTTCCTGCCGTTCGGAGTTCTGGGTGCAAACGCGCCCCCATCTAACTGTTCTTTTTTCCTCGCCAGCAGTACCAGGTCCGACACGCGGAGGCAGTGGCCACCTGGGAGTTCGGGACTTGGCGGCTCCAGTATTCCCGGGGTCCTGTGGCGGAGGAAGCCGTGTGGTTCCGGTCTTACCTTGGAGAGGCGTCTCCTATCTTCGAGCCTGCCCACACGACACCTTTGTGTATTGACTTTTGTCCATTTCTGTAATTGGTTGTATTCGTTGTGCACATTCACAACAGTAAAGCGTTGTTATTTTGACTTACTCCATTGTCCGTTCATTTGCGCCCCCTGTTGTGGGTCCGTGTTCCTACACTTTCCCAACATGAAACATGCACATTGCAGTCCTGGGCCCGGTTTCAGAAAACAGTCCACTCTTGCTTAGTCAACTAAACTCATTTAATCGACTAATCTTTTGATGTTAGTCGTTGCAGAAAGCGCTTAGTCGGCTAAAGTTTTTAGCCTGGTACAGAGGAGGCTAATCTTATTTTATTCAACAAAACTTCATTGTCTTACCTCAAAAACAATGGCTATATGTGATGGGACACTAAAGAGCTCCCCTATTCACTCATGTTCCTCCAAAAGGAGAGCTTCCTCCGCTTTTGGCCATGGTTGTATGACTGTCATGATGTGTATGTTACAGTTCTCACATTAGCCACTGGGCTAATATCAGCTAATACAGGCTAATGCTGTTACACTGAGCAGCATTGCGTGCACAAAAAGGCTTGACGTGTAGAAGAACTGCGAAGCTAAGAGCTAAGTACGTCGTTCTGCAGTTCGTAAAAGACCGTAAATGTTAATACAGCCAATTAACGAAACAAAGGCTGGATAGTTCATGACAACGACCAACCTGGAAGAAAACAAAACTCTCGTACACTGAAGCCGTTTCTTGGCAACTGCCTTCGTGAGGCCATTATGCCTGTGAAAATTGTTGACTAACGTAAGACGGCTAATCTACAAGTTTAACTGTTGATGTGAAATGGCAATTAGACGGATAATATTGGGCAACTAATCGTAGTCGACCAAGTGAGTTTAACAGACTAAAAGATTAGACTTCTTTATGAAACCAAGCCCTAATGTATCACCAGAGAATGAGAAATTAGCCTCCTGACCACATAAAAACCTGACATTGCAAGTCAAAATTGACTTTAACATCTATAAGCATGTCAAGGTAGTTACATATTGATTGATTATACAATATATGGACATAACCTTGATACTTATTTGACAACATGGTTTTCACAACCATGGGACAGTCTGTATTTTTTTACATAGCTTCTAAGCTCAGTAAACACAAAAATCTATCTGTAAAGAAAGAAAGAGAAAGAGAGAGAGATGTTTTTCTCTCCCTGTGGCTGTGCTGCTGTCATCTCCTCTGTGTTGGAGTTTCACCATGGGCAAGGCTCAGAAAAACACACACACACAGAGCGACAGTGAAGCAGGTGAAGTGAAGATAAGGTGTAACTCAATACTAATAGATTTGTTTCTTGGTGATTGCATACTTCCAACCAGAAAGTTTGGAGAAAGTCCAAATGAACTTGTTTTCAGAGCTGCACTCCACACCTCTGGAGGGGTTTAAGGCGAATGAGAAGAGAGTCTGTTAATGTGAGCAAAAAGATATGCCATCTGTTAAAGCCCCCATTTTCATTTACATTGTAGAACTTTCCACTAGATTGCGCTAGTGTAGTATAATTCCCGCACAATGCGTGTTAGTTGTTATGTGTGTGTGCTATCCTATGTACAATAGTGTTCAGAATAATAGTAGTGCTATGTGACTAAAAGATTAATCTAGGTTTTGAGTATATTTCTTATTGTTACATGGGAAACAAGGTACCAGTAGATTCTCACAAATCCAACAAGACCAAGCATTCATGATATGCACACTCTAAAGTAGAAAAGGGGGTGTTCACAATAATAGTAGCATCTGCTGTTGATGCTACAAACTCAAAACTATTATGTTCAAACTGCTTTTTTAGCAATCCTGTGAATCACTAAACTAGTATTTAGTTGTATAACCACAGTTTTTCATGATTTCTTCACATCTACGAGGCATTAATTTTGTTGGTTTGGAACCAAGAATTTGCTTGTTTACTAGTGTGCTTGGGGTCATTGTCTTGTTGAAACACCCATTTCTGTTGTGAAAGTGTAGTGACACGGACCCACAACAGGGGGCGTAAATGAACGGACAATGAAAGAGTCAAATATGAACACTTTACTGTTGTGAAAAGCACAACCAAACACAGCAGATTACAGAATGTGTACAATAACCAATTAACAAGGGTGACATGTGGGCAGGCTTGAGGATAGAGGACGTCTGTCCTGAGAAGAACCGGAACCACACGATTTCCTCCGCCACCGAACCTGGAGAATACTGGAGCCGCCAAATCCCGAACACCCCAGGTGGCCACCGTCTCCGCGTGTCAGATCCGGTACTGCTGGCGAGGAGCAGAGACAATCAGATGTGGGTGTGTGAACACCCAGTACAAACAATGGTGGAAATTCCACCTCCACCTCTCATACAGAAAAGCTGGCACGTGCAGTAGTATGTGTACTTATCAAAAGTTTGGAGTGAAGATGTCAGTCCAAACCCAGCCTCCAGCTGCAAGCACTCACAAAACCGACTGCAAAAATATCACAAGCAAACACTGTCTGTGGTAGACAAAATAATGGCTGAGAACAAAGTACCTCCTAAGGTAGACAATTGGGCAGCCCACCTATGCTCAAGAGCTCCAAGCTTTGCGGACTGAAGGTAGCTTAAGGGGTTGTTATCTGTAAAGACCTGGCACTTCTGGCCTAGCAAGTACTCCTGAAATTTTTCGGTCATAGCCCACTTGAGCGCTAATAGTTCCAACTTCATGGAACTATAGTTGGTCATATTGCACTCAGTGGGCCGAAGGCCGCGACTTGCATAGGCGACCGGTCTAACACCACCCTCAGTCTCTTGCGATAGCACAGCCCCAAGACCACTGTAGCTCGCATCAGTCTCCAAGATAAAAGGTTTGGAGAAATCTGCATATGCAAGCACCGGGGCTGAGACCAACTTAGCCTTCAAGGCTTCAAAGCCCTCCTCACACTGGGGAGTCCAAACCTCAACCAGGGGCTTCCCAGACCCCCTCTTGTGCTTTGTTCCAGCAACTTCTGCCACCAGCCTATGCAGCGGGGCAGCCAATTTGGTGAAACCCTCCACAAACCGTCGATAATAACTAGCAAACCCGAGAAAAGAACGCAACTCTGTGACATGTTGAGGCCGCTTCCATTTGGCCACTGCCTCGATCTTGGAAGGGTCAGTAGAGACACCCTCCTGGAAAATGACATGTCCCAAATATTTAACTTTTGGCTGGAAAAAGGAACACTTCTCTAGCTTGGCCTTCAAGCCTTCCCGGTGGAAACGTTCCAAAACCAGTTCCAGCCTCTCCAGGTGCTGCGGCACGTCTGAAGAATACACAACAATGTCGTCAAGATATAACAACAGTGACTGACATTGTTGATCACTGAACAGCCTCTGCATTAACCGCTGGAATGTGCTTGGAGCATTGCACAAGCCAAAGGACAAGGTGTACAAAAGGCCGTCTTTGGCTTGTCCTGCTCTGCTACAGGGACCTGATTGTATCCACTGGCCAGATCGATAGTAGAAACCAGCGGGCACCAGACAGTGCATCAAGACTCTCCTCAATGCGTGGCAAGGGAAAGGCGTCCTTCCTGGTCTTAGCGTTAAGAAGGTGATAGTCCACACAAAGGCGAAGACCACCATCCCTCTTACGGACCAGGACGACAGGAGAAGCATATGGACTGCTACTTTCCCTTATCACCTGCGCATCGAGGAGTTGATTAATATGGGCATTCACAGCCTCATATTCCGAAGGTGGAATGCGACGATAGCGCTGCCGAACAGGCACATCATCCAGCAAGGGAATCTCATGGGTGACCAAATTGGTACACCCAAGGTCCCCTTCGTGAACAGAGAACACAGTACTATACTTTTGCAACAACGTTCGAACCTCTCCTCGATCTTTAGAATTAAGTGCAGACAAATCCACTACATCCACCCCACTTTCGGACATATCAGCCACATGGGTGGCCACTGTTGCTGTTCCAGGGATGACCTCTGTTACCCCTGCTGGTAGACTCACGACCTCAGCCCTGCTAAGGGTTCCAAGGCTGATACGATGATACAGTAAAACATCAGTCAACCCAACATTAACCACCGGGATGTAGACTGTCCCTCTGTTAACACACACTAAACAAGGAGAGGTGAGAAGACCAGCTGGAAGACCTGATTCTGACAGCTCAAAAAGAACTGCCTGGCCAGCAAAATTCTGAGGGCAAGTGCCGGCAACTAACTTCATAGTGCCACCCGATATTCACACAGCTCGTGGACCCCGCATTTTTACCAGTCCAACTGATGCAGTTGGCTCACAAGCCTCTGCCCAATGACACTTCTGTAAGGCCTCCATGACAGGACCTGGAGCCTCGGCAACCACTGGAAGTTCAAAAAGAGAAGAACCATGGGTGCCAAAAAGCTCTCGATAGCAATGACGAATTATATTCATTCCTAAAATACCAGGCACTGGCAGTCTTGCAACCGGGGAATCCTTTACAACAAGTATTCAACAGTGAGTTAGCACTTTATTGCACAGAACCATGTCCAGTTCTAGATAGCCAATATATGGAATCTCGAGCCCATTGGCAGCCCTCAACTGCAACCAGTGACAGGCCTGCAGAGGGTCTGTGCCCCAAGGCTCGAAATGTTCTCTAAAAAAACTCTCCGTGATAGTGGACACCATAGATCCAGTGTCCAACAAACACAGAACTTCTATTCCACCCATGCCAACCTTAATGGTCAGACAAGATGACATTAATCCTGAAAAATTGCCTACCATTGAGTCCCTAAACACCCCACCTGAACTTTGGCTCCCTAGTCCAGGGGGCGCTAGTTTCCCTGTGGCTCAGAAGCTTGAGGAGGCCTAGAGGAAGGGTTTACTCGGCTGTGAAATGTAACCCTCTCTCCATCACACTCACTTGCATAATGGCCAGATTGATTACATCTCCGGCATATGATACTACTACGAGGAGGCCTACCACTTTGCCGTGATGCCTGGAGAGAAGCCACAGTCTGAGTGAGCTGATTCAGTTGTTCCTTCTGGCTCTTAAGCAGCTCCAGGACTTCACTCAGTCCTGGTGCCGGCAAGGAGGGAGATAGAGCATTACCTCTAACCTCAAACTGAAGACCATGGATGGATGGGAGGGAAAAGCTACGCTCACGATGAACAGTAGGAAGTCCAACTGCGCCTATCCACAACAAAATTACATATAAACAGTACAAACAAGAGTCACAGTTCAATAATACTACCCCAGTGATCACACCTCTACATCATTTCCATCCTGCCGACAACGCCAAGTGTGGCGAAGTGGAGTCTCGCTCCTGGGCTAGGGTTATTTGTTTGTTTATCCTAATTAAAAAGACACTATAATTTAATTCCAATTTTAAAAGAAGGACCGACAACGCCACCCAGGGATACGGCCCTGGGACCAATCAAAGCCCAATTTATAACAGAAGGATGCGCAAGGTACGGGAAACAGAGAGGTGTGCTTATCACAAGGTAGCTTTACCAAATTAGTTTAAAAATATAAATAAAACATTACAAATTTCACATTTCATAATACTGCTTTTCACATTCACCTTATATTGCACAGAATTGCCTTATTCAGCTTTCAACCAGATCTTATATTGCACTTAACCGAATTAAATTATTCACCTTCAAACAAATCAATGTTGGGTGAGCAAGGGTCCAACTCAGACAAAAAAAAAACAAATGAAATACAAAAAACCCCACTACAAACCAAAACATGAACAACAAACCAGACACACACACACATAAAAAAACAACCAAACATGCATCAAACTTGGCCGAGAAGGAATAAACCCCTCACCCCACCACATTAATCACAGCAGGTGAAATCAATACCGTGTAGTGCGCCAACAGCACCTGCAGAGGGCGCCCTCTGCAAAACAATGTACATAGCTGTTGGCAGCCGATGAAATGTGGACGAAGCAACGGCCCTTTAATAGGGGGTGGCGACTCAAATGTACACTCTGCACACCATGGTTCCTTGGGCCTAAACAAAAGACAGGGGCAATTAAAAAAAAACAACAAAAAAACACATTGATTGCTGATCGTATGGTCAAATGAAAATCAAACCTGTTTGATATTATTCTGATCGGCCGTCGTGAGGGTTTCCTGCTGCTGAGGGGCAACAAGCGTCCTACCGCTCGCACTGTGCATGTGCAAACACCGCAGAGCTGTCTTGTAATGTTTTTTTGTTGTTGTTGTTGTTTTGTTTTTAAACTTTGATGTCTCCCATAGAGAGTTTTTGTAAATTAAGTTTGAAAAAACTTAACTTGTTATTAAAAATATACAGTGTCTGCTCATCTTCAGGACGAATACTGCCATAAACTGCCATTAACACTACTGGCCAGTAGATGGCAGTAGAGGCCTTGAAATGTTTCCAAAACAAAATTCCAGATAATCCATGTCTGCTGCGACATTTAAGATGCGTGGAATTTAACAAACGCAAATACAATAACGTCTATAAACCCAGAGAATATATTCACGAGAGTTTTAGGAACTAGAGTTTAATGCTGTTGTCCGTGGAGCCTGAACACAGTGTCTGAAATGCATTTGTCCTGTCGTGCACTTACTAATCCTACCCATAATGCACTGCTCGGCACAGCATGTCCACACTAAAACCTTAAAAATTAGCACATTACTTTAAAACTAAAACATATATGTTATTTTCACTTTATAAAACTTCAGACATGACAGTAATTTTAAATAACTTGTCCAAAATTAGTTTGGTTAAAATTTGAACCATAAGTTAAAAATGTATGCCTCTGGATGACTTGGGTGATATTGCCAGCGTATCAGTATGGTGTTAAAGGAATTTTTTTTCTTCTTAAAAACCAGTTTTTCTTTTGCCTGCAGAGGATAGTGTTCTTCATAGAAGCAGCTGTCTTCTGTTTGCAGAGGGTGGAACCATACATCTGTTAGGAAACTTTTATCAGGTAGGTGCTCAACTGATTTTCAATTTTAGAAATGTTTGCTGCTGTTCAGCTTTGTTTACGACGTTATCGGTCCAACAAAAATTCATCGGAAGATAATTAGTCCGATAATGGTTTTTAAAGTTATCTAAAAAGATAATCTGATATTGAAAACGTTATCTTCCATAATTATCTGTTATTAGATTATTGGAACTGTGCCCACCACTGCTTACAGGTAACTCCAGACTGTCTTTGATCATCCTGGAGCTGATCAATGGGTGAGCCTTTGCCATTCTGGTTATTCTTCTATCCATTTTGATGGTTGTTTTCCATTTTCTTCCACGCGTCTCTGGTTTTTTTGTCCATTTTAAAGCATTGGAGATCGTTGTAGATGAACAGCCTATAATTTTTTGCACCTGTGTATAAGTTTTCCCCTCTCCAATCAACTTTTTAACTTTTTAATCAAACTACGCTGTTCTTCTGAACAATGTCTTGAACGTCCCATTTTCCTCAGGCTTTCAAAGAGAAAAGCATGTTCAACAGGTGCTGGCTTCGTCCTTAAATAGGGGACACCTGATTCACACCTGTTTGTTCCACAAAACTGATGAACTCACTGACTGAATGCCACACTACTATTATTGTGAAACCCTCCTTTTCTACTTTTTTTTTTTTTACTAATAGCCCAATTTCATAGCCTTAAGAGTGTGCATATCATGAATGTTTGGTCTTGTTGGATTTGTGAGAATCTACTGGTACCTTGTTTCCCATGTAACAATAAGAAATATACTCAAAACCTGGATTAATCTTTTTAGTCACATAGCACTACTATTATTCTGAACACTACTGTATAAGTGGCTGGGACTGTATGAACAGTGCATGCACAGTTTGCAAAAGGAGGCAGGTCTTATATCGGTCTGATCCTCTGAATGTTTTTGTTAATTGTCAGAACTGGTACACGTTGTCAGTTTGCAACCTAACTAACTTGATGAATTTCACTGATGAATATTTTTTCTGGCTGGCAATCAAACGTATGATCCAGCAAAGTATGATTGGTTAGCAGGCTTCCGCAGCTCAGCTGTATGTGTGTTCACTGTGTGTGCGTGTACAGTGTGTGTGGTGAAAATAAACACCACAAAAGTTTGAGTTCCTTCTTGATAAACCCTTCCAGAAGGGAGTTTAGTAGATTGTAGCAGGTAATCCCAACAAAATCTGGCCATAGATAGCATTGTGTTTTGCATGCTTAAACAAACACGCATGTAGTAGGCACTTCAAATTCACTTAAAAAATATAATACTTATTTAGAATGGAATAGTCTTTGTCATATTACAGTGGTGAGGGTGGGGGGTACAACAAAACTGGGGGTGATCACGCAGAGCTACTGTACACCACAAAAAAGAAAAACAAGACATTTTATACAACACATTGATTGTTTAAACAATTTATACAACACAATTGTTTAAATATGAAATTTGTACTGTATATATATTTAATTCCACCCTAAATTACAGTTTCATTGTTCATTTTCAGTGATTTATTTTCTACAAAACTACTCAGAAGAAAATTTGAGCATCAAGAATTGCACTCAGCCACGTTTTTGGTGCACTTCTTGGCAGCCAGCTGTCTTATGTTAATCCACCGTATATATCACAACAGTCACTCTCATATTGTCTTTTAGAAGCAGCTCCATGATTTATTAGCTATGCAGCAGCTGCAGCCTATAAAGAAGGGAGCAGCTTAGTCACAAAGTGCAAAGAGATACTTAAAGACTCACAATCTCGATCAATCCAGCTGAATGTGTGACACTGTACCTGTTAGTCTCATTTTAAACTGCATTTTAGATTCATTACTGTGTCTCCTGTTTTTCCTCCTTCTTCTTCATCTGGACAGTTCCTTCATGTCTGCATGTGACCTGGATCTGACCTGGCTGTCCACAGCACACAAATATCCAGAATGCTTCTATCCATATGGTGGTGACATCGTTCTTCATTCTAATATGGCATCAAACTCAGTGAATCATTATTTATTTATTTATCTACAGTGACTGGAACAATCCTGCCACTAAATTCTGTTATCATTCAGATTTATGTCTGATAGCCAGAGATAAGGTGCAAATCAAGTAGATCACATGTGAAAGTGGCTCAAACCAGATTTGAAGTTCACGACGGACACATGCTGGTATAAAAATCACACGAAAGCCTCCTAGTTACAAGGAATGTTGTGTTTTAACAGATTGAAGAATTATTGTATAATTCGCCTATCAGGCAAGCTAAATCACAAATTTGCAAGTGTCTATATCCTCTTATCCAGAGCTTCCCAAAATTTCATGGGCCACATTTGACCCACATTCCCTTTGTTTTGGCCCATCATAACAACTGACAATCACTCTATAAATTAACAGATTACTGTTAAGGAGATTAAATCAAATCAAATCAATTTTATTTATATAGCACCAAATCACAACAAACAGTTGCCCCAAGGCGCTTTATACTGTAAGGCAAAAGCCATACAATAATTACAGAAAAACCCCAACGGTCAAAACGACCCCCTATGAGCAAGCACTTGGCGACAGTGGGAAGGAAAAACTCCCTTTTAACAGGAAGAAACCTCCAGCAGAACCAGACTCAGGGAGGGGCAGTCTTCTGCTGGGACTGGTTGGGGCTTAGGGGAGAGAACCAGGAAAAAGACATGCTGTGGAGGGGAGCAGAGATTAATCACTAATGATTAAATGCAGAGTGGTGCTTACAGAGCAAAAAGAGAAAGAAACAGTGCATCATGGGAACCCCCCAGCAGTCTAAGTCTATAGCAGCATAACTAAGGGATGGTTCAGGGTCACCTGATCCAGCCCTAACTATAAGCTTTAGCAAAAAGGAAAGTTTTAAGCCTAATCTTAAAAGTAGAGAGGGTGTCTGTCTCCCTGATCTGAATTGGGAGCTGGTTCCACAGGAGAGGAGCCTGAAAGCTGAAGGTTCTGCCTCCCATTCTACTCTTACAAACCCTAGGAACTACAAGTAAGCCTGCAGTCAGAGTGAAGCGCTCTATTGGGGTGATATGGTACTACGAGGTCCCTAAGATAAGATGGGACCTGATTATTCAAAACCTTATAAGTAAGAAGAAGAATTTTAAATTCTATTCTGGAATTAACAGGAAGCCAATGAAGAGAGGCCAATATGGGTGAGATATGCTCTCTCCTTCTAGTCCCCGTCAGCACTCTAGCTGCAGCATTTTGAATTAACTGAAGGCTTTTCAGGGAACTTTTAGGACAACCTGATAATAATGAATTACAATAGTCCAGCCTAGAGGAAATAAATGCATGAATTAGATTTTCAGCATCACTCTGATTAAAGAGTTAGGTTTTTATTGTTATGAAACTTTATTTGAGACTGTGATTTTTTTTTCTTTAAAATATACCTTTAATTATAAAGCAGCGCGGTCGTGGAAGCAGTTCGTGCTTTTGCTTTCAAAACAGAAAGCTCTTGGTTCAACACTGCCTGTGCGGAATTCTCTAAGTACATCTGGAGTGCCGTGAGAAAGGTACATCCGTCATGTGCCAAATAAACTTGCAGATCCACTGTTGTGACCCCGAGCAAAAAGGGTGAAAACAAAATCAATTATTTTATGTAACTGTGTCCATATTTATTCATGGAAATTCAAAGGACAGAACTTGGCCACTTTTCCTCCATTCAAAGACTTTGCCAGAAATTGGTGTTACCATAGGAATAGCCAAAAACACCAAAATTCACCCACTAAATTCAAAATTCAAATTTATTAATTTATATAGCGCCAGTTCACGATAAAATCGTCTCAAGGCGCTTCACACACAAAAAAACAATTAAAAATTTAAAATCAATAAAAAAAAGACCATAAAAGAATACAAGAATAAAAACACTTCATAACACTAATGATAAAACAGAGAAAACAAATGAGTCTTTAAACGTGACTTAAAAGTCTCCACAGTATCCGACTGCTGAATGTGTGCCGGCAGATCGTTCCACAGAGCTGGTACACGGTAGGAGAAAGCTCTGTGACCAGCAGACTTTTTATTCACCCTGGGAACACACAGAAGTCCTGCACCCTGAGAACGCAGGGCCCGAGCTGGTACATAAGGGCTTACCAGGTCAACCAGATAGGGACGTGCAAGTCCATGAACAATTTTATAAACTAATAACAGTACTTTAAAATCTGATCTTGCAGGAAAAGGAAGCCAGTGCAGGGACGCCAAAACGGGCGTAATGTGGTCAAACTTTCTGCTTTGTGTCAAGAGTCTGGCAGCAGCGTTTTGAACCAGTTGAAGACCCCTAATCCTGGACTGCGGTAAGCCAGAAAACAGAGCATTACAATCCACAACCCACTACTCAGATCCCATTAAATACTGGGGATAAGGATTAGATTTTATTATTAAATAACATGACAGCCCAATATCTACGTACAACCCAGTCTCACGGCAGCTCGTGAGACTGGGTTACCAAAAGTACATTAATCGATGGGTTCGTGCTGGGGGTATGAAAATCGGGGCATATTTCGTGACGGGGTTATGAAATGTAGGGTGACGGGGGGGTTGGTCTGGGGGTGTTATGGTTAGGGGAGGGTAGACACCAATGCTATGGTTACAGTTAGAAGAAGGGGAAGATTAGAAATAGCAAAATAAAAAAAAGCTGTGTCACAAAAATTGGGCGCTTTTCATGACAGGGGTACGAAAATAAATGTGAGGCTGGGCTGCTCTCTACAGTATTTGCACCAACATTTTTTTCCCCCTAAAAATTGCCGTGAAACATGTTTCTTCATTTGACTAAAAAGGGGTGACCCTTACTTCATGTCAGTAATCACTGAGGATGGAGAGATTTTTTGGGCTTCGATATCTCAACGGCACCACTGGTACAGGAAAGAGACAATGAGTATCCATCAAAAGTGTCAGTCATTTTATGTACAATTAAAACATCTTAAAATGTAGTGGTGTTAAGGATACGGCTCAACATGCTGACAACTGAGTGAATCCAAACAAAAAACTTTGCTCCCGTAGAGGAGCCCAGTTCATGTATGTGTTGCCAATTTTCCCTAAAAGGGAACCTTGAAATAAAATCCAGTTAAGCCCCCTGTGCTTCCCTCCAGAGTATAGTTAAATCCTGAATGTGTATGGACATGATTACAGAGTGCCACGGGTCATACATGAATGCACAACCTTGACTTCCAGCGGAAAACCTGGTGCACGGGTCAATTACTGCAGTACCTTGTATTACTGATGGATTAACAATGTTCTTGGTATGTTGAAATGCACACGCTGAAGATGTATGCCCACTTCTGCATCGAAACCATAAATAATAAAACCGCATAACCACAGTGGGGACAAATGTGTTGGTTCAGCAGCTGATGTGGAGATACAGAGCTGAGCACCAGCAATCACAGCTTTGCCAGGAACATAAGCTGACAGTTTGCTTTCTCATGGACATACAGTAGCTATGTTACGCTTTTAAATGGTCACTAGCGTGTTGCCCATGGAGATCCATGGGCCCTAGAGTGGGCAGTGTTTATAAAATAGGTAGGTGACATTTTTCAAGGGTGGTAATAAATTCTGCAAAGTTTCTATTATGAATTGAGATGAAGCGTGATCCAGAATGTTTTTAGAACCTTAGACCTCAACCATTTTTAGAAAAACTCAACCCTTTTATTTCCTGTTAATTATGTAATTTTTTTTAAATGTTAATTTAGTGCCTTAATGTATTTAGAAATTGTTTAGGTTCTTGTTATCATATACACACTATTATTATCATCACTATTATTACTATGATTATTTTATTACTTCTTTTACTTCATTTGATTCTTAAATGGACCACAATGGAAATAAGTGTTTTCACTTCTTTTTATTCACTTTTTTATTTCACTCATTTCACTTATAACCTACCATCCCTGGTTCTCAAGACCAGACACCTAAGTGGCTCTACTCTTTTTTTTTTTTTTTTAGATATACCTTAGTATACACTAGTAGAGTTCTACCTTAGAATTGGAATGTATTATAGAAGACATACCTTACTGAAACTTCATGTATCTTTATTAACATATTTACAATTATATTGTGTACTTACATTGAACTTATGAAATAAAATCACCCACTCACTTTTACTGCCCCTTGTTGGAATGGTGTGTGAGTCCAGAATGTAATTAGCAACATCCATTGTTCAGTCTTGTTAGCTAATACCCGCAGTTTCTCCAAAAATATTAGTCCTATCAATGTTCCATTTTGGCGCCGTTCATCCTTGAGCCAAAATACATAAGCATACCAAACGGCAAATGTCAGCTCCCCCAGTTTATCTGTGATCGAAGTTACACAAACGCATAGAGAGCTTTTTGTCTTTTCCACATTCTGCTGCAAATAGGTACTTCTAATTTTAGCCATGCAGAAACACAAGTGGTGGAGGGAAGAAATCAGCTACAGTACACATTCCAGTTATGGTAACAGCAACATAACACTTAATTAAACTGTCTAAATGAATTAAACTACAAAAACACAATAAATCAATAACACTAACACACTGTTAAACTAATATGAACCACAATAACATTTAAAACCCCCAACTCCCATGGCGCATTGCAGCACAATGTCCATTGTTTACTGGTTAGCTAAAATTGCTAATTTCTCCAAAAATATTTGTCCTATCAACTTTCCATTTTCGCAGTGTTCATCCTTTACCGAAAACACATAAGCATACCAAACAGCAAATGTCAGTTCTCCCCAGTTTCTGTGTGATCAAAGCCATACATACATACATATATATATATACATACACACACACACACACAGAGGCCACTTGGCTTTTATAATATAGCTATGCACTTTAAAATTTTGACAACACTGAAATTGTCCTTCACAACAGATCTGGGAGCGCCCCTGGTGCCGCGCCGCCATGTCCACCACACTATAAACCTAAGATTTGTCTGAGCTGGCAATTGGTCAGTCCCCACCACTCAAACGTAGCCATCTACATTTGCTGCAGCCAGATGTGGTCATCCCCTTCGCATTTTCCAGGTCAGCCCCACAGAAGCGCAATACATATCCAAAACATTGTAGGTGAAATTCCCTCATGTTTGAAGCTGTACACCTCATTTGAGTTAAAGCATTCCAACCGTATTCAGTGCCAGAAACATCCAGTCACCACCTCAGGTCACAGATTGTGTCCAAAGCCACACAGTAGGATAGGAAACACCAAGGGCCTAAATACTTGGATCTTCATTCTCCTGAAAAGGTACTGACACCACCAATGACCTCTGTCCAGGTATCTTAATACTTCATAAGATCTTCCCAGGGCTCTCTTCATCTCAAAGGCCAAAAATGCAGAACTATGAATGTCATTGCTGAGAGGTCAACACTTTCACTGCATACAGATGCACTTCTGATGGCCGAGTCCATAAAGTCATTAAACACCTGAGTGCGTTAGCCACAATTGAGGATCACTGCAAATCCAGTCTGATTCCTCCCTCACTTTTCAACAGTCAAGGTTATCTACTGAATCCACAAAGATCACAGTATTGTCTGCAAAGGTTAATTGTTTCCTCACCAACAAAGGCAGCTAAATTGGATTTCACAACTGTACCCAACACCTAGTCTTTGTAAGCACTGAACAGAGTAGGAGACAGAAAACCCTGAAAGTTGCGTAGACTAATTCACTGAACAGCACTCAGGGATTCCGCCCCCAAACCATTGTACAGCAATCCCAGTACCCGTGTAAAGACTAGCTAGGAAGTCCAGTAACTTATTCAGGGATCCAAAAAACTCTCAGGATGTCTGACAGAGCAGCACAGCTGCAGTCCAACTGCAAATCCACGATGACCCGACCACTATGACACCAACAGTGGTATGAATGCTCTGCATGACTGGCAAATACAACCCCTGGCAAAAATGATGGAATCACCGGCCTCGGAGGATGTTCATTCAGTTGTTTAATTTTGTAGAAAAAAAGCAGATCACAGACATGACACAAAACTGAAGTCATTTCAAATGGCAACTTTCTGGCTTTAAGAAACACTATAAGAAATCAGGAAAAAAAATTGTGGCAGTCAGTAACGGTTACTTTTTTAGACCAAGCAGAGGGAAAAAAAAATATGGAATCACTCAATTCTGAGGAAAAAAATTATGGAATCATGAAAAACAAAAGAACGCTCCAACACATCACTAGTATTTTATTGCACCACCTCTGGCTTTTCTAACAGCTTGCAGTCTCTGAGGTATGGACTTAATGAGTGACAAACAGTACTCTTCATCAATCTGGCTCCAACTTTCTCTGATTGCTGTTGCCAGATCAGCTTTGCAGGTTGGAGCCTTGTCATGGACCATTCTCTTCAACTTCCACCAAAGATTTTCAATTGGATTAAGATCCGGACTATTTGCAGGCCATGACATTTACCCTATGTGTCTTTTTGCAAGGAATGTTTTCACAGTTTTTGCTCTATGGCAAGATGCATTATCATCTTGAAAAATGATATCATCCCAAAACATCCTTTCAATTGATGGGATAAGAAAAGTGTCCAAAATATCAACGTAAACTTGTGCATTTATTGATGATGTAATGACAACCATCTCCCCAGTGCCTTTACCTGACATGCAGCCCCATATTATCAATGACTGTGTAAATTTACATGTTCTCTTCAGGCAGTCATCTTTATAAATCTCATTGGAACGGCACCAAACAAAAGTTCCAGCATCATCACCTTGCCCAATGCAGATTCGAGATTCATCACTAAATATGACTTTCATCCAGTCATCCACAGTCCACGAATGCTTTTCCTTAGCCCATTGTAACCTTGTTTTTTTCTGTTTAGGTGTTAATGATGCCTTTCGTTTAGCTTTTCTGTATGTAAATCCCATTTCCTTTAGGCGGTTTCTTACAGTTCGGTCACAGACGTTGACTCCAGTTTCCTCCCATTCGTTCCTCATTTGTTTTGTTGTGCATTTTCAATTTTTGAGACATATTGCTTTAAGTTTTCTGTCTTGACGCTTTGATGTCTTCCTTGGTCTACCAGTATGTTTGCCTTTAACAACCTTCCCATGTTGTTTGTATTTGGTCCAGAGTTTAGGCACAGCTGACTGAACAACCAACATCTTTTGCAACATTGCGTGATGATTTACCCTCTTTTAAGAGTTTGATAATCCTCTCCTTTGTTTCAATTGACATCTCTCGTGTTGGAGCCATGATTCATGTCAGTCCACTTGGTGCAACAGCTCTCCAAGGTGTGATCACTCCTTTTTAGATGCAGACTAACGAGCAGATCTGATTTGATGCAGGTGTTAGTTTTGGGGATGAAAATTTCCAGGGTGATTCCATAATTTATTCCTCAGAATTGAGTGATTCCATATTTTTTTTTCCCTCTGCTTGGTCTAAAAAAGTAACCGTTACTGACTGCCACAATTTTTTTTTTTCTTGATTTCTTATAGTTTCTTAAAGTCAGAAAGTTGCCATTTGAAATGACTTTAGTTTTGTGTCATGTCTGTGATCTGCTTTTTTTTCTACAAAATTAAACAACTGCATGAACATCCTCCGAGGCCGGTGATTCCATAATTATTGCCAGGGGTTGTAGCAGTAAAACCAGTTTGTCACAAAGCTGATGTTGCAGCGATGCCACTTCATTGGTGGACTGAATTGTAACATATCTACAGTATCACTCACTCAAATGCATTATTCTTGTTCAACTCTGTCTGAACATTTCAGTCCACACGATCGATGAACTTCATCTTCTCAGTCACCAAAGAACTCATTCAAATCACTGCTTCAAAAATGTGGAGACACTTTAGCAGCCGCTACAAATTTGATGAATCCCAGGATATTTATTTGTGCTCCTTGACATTTTTGACTGCTTGCTATGGTAAATTTGAAATATCACAAGCTGGTCCCATTTTGCACTCGGGGTCGCCACAGCAAGTCCAAAGTGGATCTGCATATTGAATTGGCACACGTTTTACGCCAGATGCCCTTCCAGACGTTTAAGCATCATTCACATATTTGTTCCTACAAGAGGCCTCAGCTTGGCAATCAACCACCAATCTCAAGCCTCCTTAGTACATGGAATTAGCACGTACTGTAATGTGAGGCTTTTGAATCATTTTGTCTAGTTTATGATGCTCATCAATATTCTGCTATTTTAAGCTGTGATCAACATTTTAACTACCATTTGTAAAGATATGAATAGCTCATCTTATACATCTAATTTTGCAATTTAAGAAAAATATACTCTTAATATCCAGTAACTATAAAGGTCTTGGACGCCTTTTGTTGATGCCCAAAATTTAAGATCCATATGGAGATTAATGATTCTCAATCAGACGTGGAACACCATACATCACACTTGTATTTAGTATTTGGACGGGGGACCTCTTTGGAACACCGGGGAGCTGTATGCGTTTCTCCAGGTAAAACTGGATCTGCGTCAGGAAGGGCATCTCGTGTAAAACTTGTGCTAAATACCAATGAGGATCCATCCAGCTGTAACTGCTGTGGTGACCCTGTAACAACAACAAAAAAAGGGAGCAGCCAAAAGGACTTTTTCTTTAAATGTGAATTGCTGCTTCACTGCACCATCTTGTGCCGACTTCAGGAATTGCTAACACATGCCATTATCTAAAAACCACAACTGAAAATACATCTTTTTGGACCATTTTATTGCTTTTTTTGACAAATATATATATATATATATATATATATATATATATATATATATATATGTATGAAGGTATTCCTATTAAGGAAACATTCTCTCAAAGATAGGTTTACAGCAAATTCATTCCCGTAAAGGGATAGGAAATGAGATATTCATTGTAATAAATGATGGAAGAACTCATTTCTATTTGTGCCCAGAAATGCAGGGATGCAATTTAATGATTGTAATAAATTCATAAAAGTGACACAGAAGTCAGTCAGGTCATTGTTGACAATAAAAAATTAAATTGGTTCAAATGCCAGTGGAACATTTCATTTATACTATCATGACACATGGGGTGAAGTGAATCAGTTTTGCATCAAGGCACACAAGCGTTGCTAACCATATATGAGCATTGCTTTGCTTCATGTTGGGTTTTTTCTTTTGCCAAGACATTGGTCCCTTTGGGCAGTACAACTGTACAAACTACAGAATAAAAACAATTTCATTTGCAGGATAACAACAAAATGATGTCTCAAAACAAATTACATAAAAAAAAACAAAAAAAAAAACAAAGGACAAAACAAAAACTGAAATATCAAGCCAGTTATGAACTTGGGACCTTAGTCAGGGTTGATGTTATAGATCATAATTATGTTGTGAATGATGCCTCTGAAACTCATTACGACAAAAAGACAAAAACTGCTAACGATGGAAGACTTGTAACATTTACAAAGGATGTAGCTCAGTGACAGATCTCTTTTCTTGCTGCATGAATTCCTGCAAGCTTCGTCTTCCCTGTTTGAAGTTGCTCTCCCTCCTTGAAAATGGTAAGATGACCTGGAGTCTGAGCAGAGTTTCAATATTACTGAAGCTTCTTATTTGTGACGTCTTCAGAGCATCGAGCACAGTAGTTGGGAGATAGCCTGCCATCGGAGCCAACCATTTTTCCTTCCACAGCTTCATTTCATTGTAGAAGGAAGCCTGATCGGGCAAGTCTTCCTTGTACATGCTGAACACAAGACCACTAAGAAAGCTGATGTCTACTTTGGACATTGCATAAGGCACAATCTTGAGACATCTCAAGGCATCCACAACATTATCTCTGAAGAGGTCCTCCATTTCTGCTATAGAGTGGTCTACAACCTTCATGCTTATGGATTCTTTGTAAAACTCGCACAGCGGCTCCAAAAGGACCAAATGCAACATTGAAACGTGGAGTTTAGAAGCCAATGCCACCGATTCCTGAAACCAGGCCTTGTGATTGGTATCGATATCGCTCTTCAGTTTGTAGAGGGAAGCTCTTAGAGCTGGCAAAGTATTAGCTGCAAGCAACATATCTAAGGGCTTGCCCTGAAGTGACCGACTTAGTTGTTCAGTTACACTCAAGACATTCTTCTGCACCACTGATGAGAAGATAAACTCAAAGTGTCTGATAGCACTGAGAAACTGTGAGGCTTGTTGCTGGTTGGAAATGCTCCCTGTCCCTTTCAGCTCATTCAGGCAGAATATGACTGCTTCTAAGATCTCTACCATCACCTCATGCATGTCATGGGACTTATCCCAGTTCTTTGTAAGTTTGTCCTGCAGCTGGTTACACTTTCCTTCATCGTGTTGGAACACATGAAGGATCATCTCTTCCAGTTTGTTCTGACGCTGTGTATCCTCTGTGAGCCAACGTAAAATTTTACTCATCAAAACGGCACCATCAGCCGCTTCTTCTGCAGGAGAGGACCTAGACAGCCACACATTTAGGGACAAAGCCGAGCTGACAGTTCTTATAGCCTGGGGATACTTCTCTGCTATTGCTGCGCTTACAGCCCGCATCTGAGCTCCTACTTCTCCAACACTCAGCAACGCCTGCCCTCTACAATATGCCATGTTGAGGCCCCATTTCTCAGACAGTGCCGTCTCAACAGCATCTACAAGGGCAGCTGTGTCTTCTACGTAAGGGATGAAAGCCAGTGTTTCCTCGCACTGGATATGCTCTTTGTTCAAGTACCTGATGCACAATGGGACATACGCGTCACCATCAATTTCAACAGCCTGCTCAGTTATAATGGTGAAAAACTGAGAATCCCAGAGTTCTTTGATGATTTGTTCACGTAGCTGTAGGTCATAGAAAGACACAGGTTTTGGAGGTCCCGAAACAATTTCCAGTATCACATCAGTGTCTTCCAGTTTTATCTCTCTCTCCTTGGGCTCTTCTTCACTAGAGGTCTGGAACTCTGCTGTATTCACAGGATTTTCTTCAGTGCCTTCTAATTAAAGAAATAAAAACATAAATCACAAATCTTCACAGATTTCAATTATTGATCATTTTCTAATTACAGTCAACAAGACTGTGAATTTATTACTTTTGCAAAGAAGCTTGCTTCAACCAATTTCTGTTATTTGACTGGTTCGATTGTTACGAAAAAAAAAAAAAAAATTCCCTTTTTTTTTTTTAGTCCAGTGCTAGTACAGCCCAACAACCGGCCCTAAACTGATACTGGCCTCTCTCTCCTAGCCTGTGATTGGTTGGCGGCCGAGACGCTGACGTCAGCCCACGCATCAGCCTCACATTGATATGGCGCGAGAGCCGCTCTCCTATATTGTTGTTTAGGAGTGGGAAATCTCACTCCAAAAGGAAGCCAGTATCCAGCCCAATTCATACCCGGGCCGGTTGTCGGGCTAGTGCTAGTAGTGACATAGTCACCTGACACATCATGCCTCCAATGTCCATTTGTAAGAGTAATATAGACTTCTCCTTCACGAGACAATGCTCTACCAACTCAAGCAAATGAAAATCCCACCTAGCCAAGTTGGTAAAAACATATTTCAATCTGGATCTGAATACTCCACATCTTCATTTGATTATTGTTTACTCAGAGTAGGACCTTATTTGGGTTATGGTAACCAAAAAGGCCATTAACATGGCAGAGTCTTATTCAGAGTATTGTCTTAATTGAGTTAATAATGGAATATTGCCATCCACATACTGTGCATCCAGAAAGTTTTCACAGCACCTCACTTTTTCCACATTTTTGTTAGGTTACAGCTTTATTCCAAAATGGAATAAATTTATTTTTCCCCTCAAAATTCTACTCACAACACCCTATAATAACAACACGAAAACACCTTTTTTTCTTTTTTTTTTGGCAAATTTATTCAAAATAATAAAAAAAAACCCTAAGAAATCACATGTTCAAAAATATTCGCATCCTTTGCTCAATACTTGATGCACATATGACATGGGTTAAAGCAATAAATTTTCATCTGACTGAAATTTTTTCCTGGCAAAAATCAATGCCAGCAATTCCCTAAAATGTGGCGTAGTGGGGGCACACACTTTTTTTCCTCAATAAATACAATAAACACATTATACAGCATACAAATCTATTCTAAATAGCCTCTAAGGAGAGCGAGACAAAGCATAAAAAGAATGCAAAACTTGAACATAAAGGTACATAAAAGGGTGGTGGTGGGGGGTTGGGTGTAGTCTTGATTCTGGGGGGTCTGGGGTGCTCCCCCAGAACATTTTTTAAAGACCAACTAAAATTTTGTGCATTCTGGTGAATTTTAACAGGTATGAAGCCCTCTGAAACAAATAAGTCACTTCAATCTGTGAAGTAAAAACACAGTATTGATTATGGGGGTCTGGGGGATCTCCCACAGAAATTTTTTAAAAAAGAGCAAGTCAAATTTTGTATATTCTGGTGAATTTTAATCAGTATGAAGCCCTCTGAAACAAATAAAAGTCACTTTAAAGTGTGAAGTAAAAACACACTATTGATTACGCAGGGGTCTGGGGGATCTCCCCCAGAAATATTTTAAAAAGCAAGTCAAATTTTGTATATTCTGGTGAATTTTAATGGGTATGAAGCCCACTGAAACAAAGAAAACTCACTTCAAACTATGGGGGTCTGGTGAATCTCCCACAGAATTTTTTTTAAAAGAGCAAGCCAAATTTTGTATATTCTGGTGAATTTTAATGAGTATGAAGCCCACTGAAACAAAGAAAACTCACTTCAAACTATGGGGGTCTGGTGAATCTCCCACAGAATTTTTTTTAAAAGAGCAAGCCAAATTTTGTATATTCTGGTGAATTTTAATGGGTATGAAGCCCTCTGAAACAAAGAAAACTCACTTCAAACTATGGGGGGTCTGGGGGATCTCCCACAGAATTTTTTTTTAAAAGAGCAAGCCAAATTTTGTATATTCTGGTGAATTTTAATGGGTATGAAGCCCTCTGAAACAAAGAAAACTCACTTCAAACTATGGGGGGTCTGGGGGATCTCCCACAGAATTTTTTTTTAAAAGAGCAAGCCAAATTTTGTATATTCTGGTGAATTTTAATGAGTATGAAACCCTCTGAAACAAATAAAAGTCACTTTAAAGTGTGAAGTAAAAACACACTATTGATTATGGAGGAGTCTGCGGGGATCTCCCCCAGAAATTTTTTTAAAAGAGCAAGTCAAATTTTGTATATTCTGGTGAATTTTAATGGGTATGAAGCCCTCTGAAACAAAGAAAACTCACTTCAAACTATGGGGGTCTGGGGGATCGCCCACAGAATTTTTTTAAAAGAGCAAGCCAAATTTTGTATATTCTGGTGAATTTTAATGGGTATGAAGCCCTCTGAAACAAAGAAAACTTACTTCAAACTATGGGGGTCTGGTGAATCTCCCACAGAATTTTTTTAAAAGAGCAAGCCAAATTTTGTATATTCTGGTGAATTTGAATGCGTATGAAGCCCTCTGAAACAAAGAAAACTCACTTCAAACTATGGGGGTCTGGGGGATCTCCCCCAGAAATTTTTTAAAAGAGCAAGCCAAATTTTGTATATTCTGGTGAATTTTACTGAGCATGAAGCCCTCTGAAACAAATAAAAGTCAATCAATCAATCAATCAATCAATCAATCAACTTTTTTCTTATATAGCGCCAAATCACAACAAACAGTTGCCCCAAGGCGCTCTATATTGTAAGGCAAGGCCATACAATAATTATGAAAAACCCCAACGGTCAAAACGACCCCCTATGAGCAAGCACTTGGCTACAGTGGGAAGGGAAAACTCCCTTTTAACAGGAAGAAACCTCCAGCAGAACCAGGCTCAGGGAGGGGCAGTCTTCTGCTGAGACTGGTTGGGGCTGAGGGAAAGAACCAGGAAAAAGACATGCTGTGAAGGGGGGCAGAGATCGATCACTAATGATTAAATGCAGAGTGGTGCATACAGGAGCAAAAAGAGAAAGAAACAGTGCATCATGGGAACCCCCCCACAGTCTACGTCTAAAGCAGCATAACCAAGGGATGGTCCAGGGTCACCTAATCCAGCCCTAACTATAAGCCTTAGCGAAAAGGAAAGTTTTAAGCCTAATCTTAAAAGTAGAGAGGGTGTCTGTCTCCCTGATCTGAATTGGGAGCTGGTTCCACAGGAGAGGAGCCTGAAAGCTGAAGGCTCTGCCTCCCATTCTACTCTTACAAACCCTAGGAACTACAAGTAAGCCTGCAGTCTGAGAGCGAAGCGCTCTAATGGGGTAATATGGTACTACGAGGTCCCTAAGATAAGATGGGACCTGATTATTCAAAACCTTATAAGTAAGAAGAAGAATTTTAAATTCTATTCTAGAATTAACAGGAAGCCAATGAAGAGAGGCCAACACGGGTGAGATATGCTCTCTCCTGCTAGTCCCCGTCAGTACTCTAGCTGCAGCATTCTGAACCAACTGAAGGCTTTTTAGGGAACTTTTAGGACAACCTGATAATAATGAATTACAATAGTCCAGCCTAGAGGAAATAAATGCATGAATTAATTTTTCAGCATCACTCTGAGACAAGACCTTTCTGATTTTAGAGATATTGCGTAAATGCAAAAAGGCAGTCCTACATATTTGTTTAATATGCGCTTTGAAGTCACTTCAATCTGTGAAGTAAAAACACAGTATTGATTATGGAGGGGTCTGGGGGATCTCCCCCAGAAATATTTTAAAAGAGCAAGTCAAATTTTGTATATTCTGGTGAATTTTAATGAGTATGAAGCCCTCTGAAACAAAGAAAACTCACTTAAAACTATGGGGGTCTGGGGGATCTCCCACAGAATTTTTTTTAAAAGAGCAAGCCAAATTTTGTATATTCTGGTGAATTTTAATGAGTATGAAGCCCTCTGAAACAAAGAAAACTCACTTTAAAGTGTGAAGTAAAAACACACTATTGATTATGGAGGAGTCTGGGGGATCTCCCCCAGAAATTGTTTTAAAAGAGCAAGTCAAATTTTGTATATTCTGGTGAATTTTAATGAGTATGATGCCCTCTGAAACAAATAAAAGTCACTTTAAAGTGTGAAGTAAAAACACACTATTGATTACGCAGGGGTCTGGGGGATCTCCCACAGAATTTTTTTTTAAAAGAGCAAGCCAAATTTTGTATATTCTGGTGAATTTTGATGAGTATGAAGCCCTCTGAAACAAATAAAAGTCACTTTAAAGTGTGAAGTAAAAACACACTATTGATTATGGAGGAGTCTGGGGGATCTCCCCCAGAAATTGTTTTAAAAGAGCAAGTCAAATTTTGTATATTCTGGTGAATTATAATGAGTATGATGCCCTCTGAAACAAATTAAAGTCACTTTAAAGTGTGAAGTAAAAACACACTATTGATTACGCAGGGGTCTGGGGGATCTCCCACAGAATTTTTGTTAAAAGAGCAAGCCAAATTTTGTATATTCTGGTTAATTTTAATGAGTATGAAGCCCTCTGAAACAAAGAAAACTCACTTAAAACTATGGGGGTCTGGGGGATCTCCCACAGATTTTTTTTAAAAGAGCAAGCCAAATTTTGTATATTCTGGTGAATTTTAATGAGTATGAAGCCCTCTGAAACAAAGAAAACTCACTTCAAACTATGGGGGTCTGGGGGATCTCCCACAGAATTTTTTTAAAAGAGCAAGCCAAATTTTGTATATTCTGGTGAATTATAATGAGTATGATGCCCTCTGAAACAAAGAAAACTCACTTCAAACTATGGGGGTCTGGTGAATCTCCCACAGAATTTTTGTTAAAAGAGCAAGCCAAATTTTGTATATTCTGGTGAATTTTAATGAGTATGAAGCCCTCTGAAACAAAGAAAACTCACTTAAAACTATGGGGGTCTGGGGGATCTCCCACAGAATTTTTTTTAAAAGAGCAAGCCAAATTTTGTATATTCTGGTGAATTTTAATGAGTATGAAGCCCTCTGAAACAAAGAAAACTCACTTCAAACTATGGGGGTCTGGGGGATCTCCCACAGAATTTTTTTTAAAAGAGCAAGCCAAATTTTGTATATTCTGGTGAATTTTAATGAGTATGAAGCCCTCTGAAACAAAGAAAACTCACTTAAAACTATGGGGGTCTGGGGGATCTCCCACAGAATTTTTTTTAAAAGAGCAAGCCAAATTTTGTATATTCTGGTGAATTTTAATGAGTATGAAGCCCTCTGAAACAAAGAAAACTCACTTCAAACTATGGGGGTCTGGGGGATCTCCCACAGAATTTTTTTTAAAAGAGCAAGTCAAATTTTGTATATTCTGGTGAATTTTAATGAGTATGAAGCCCTCTGAAACAAAGAAAACTCACTTCAAACTATGGGGGTCTGGGGGATCTCCCACAGAATTTTTTTAAAAGAGCAAGCCAAATTTTGTATATTCTGGTGAATTTTAATGAGTATGAAGCCCTCTGAAACAAAGAAAACTCACTTCAAACTATGGGGGTCTGGGGGATCTCCCACAGAATTTTTTTTAAAAGAGCAAGTCAAATTTTGTATATTCTGGTGAATTTTAATGAGTATGAAGCCCTCTGAAACAAAGAAAACTCACTTCAAACTATGGGGGTCTGGGGGATCTCCCCCAGAAATTTTTTTTTAAAAGAGCAAGTCAATTTTGTATATTCTGGGGAATTTAATGGTATGAAGCCCTCTGAAACAAAGAAAACTCACTTCAAACTATGGGGGTCTGGGGGATCTCCCTCAGAATTTTTTTTTTAAAAGAACAAGTCAAATTTTGTATATTCTGGTGAATTTTAATGGGTATGAAGCCCTCTGAAACAAAGAAACTCACTTCAAACTATAGGGGTCTGGGGGATCTCCCCCAGAATTTTTTTTTTTAAAGAAGCAAGTCAAAGTTTGTATATTCTGGTGGAATTTAATGGTATGAAGCCCTCTGAAACAAAGACACTCACTTCAAACTATGGGGGTCTGGGGATTCTCCCTCAGAATTTTTTTTTTTTAAAGAACAAGTCAAATTTTGTATATTCTGGTGAATTTTAATGAGTATGATGCCCTCTGAAACAAATAAAAGTCACTTTAAAGTGTGAAGTAAAAACACACTATTGATTACGCAGGGGTCTGGGGGATCTCCCACAGAATTTTTGTTAAAAGAGCAAGCCAAATTTTGTATATTCTGGTGAATTTTAATGAGTATGAAGCCCTCTGAAACAAAGAAAACTCACTTCAAACTATGGGGGTCTGGGGGATCTCCCACAGAATTTTTTTAAAAGAGCAAGCCAAATTTTGTATATTCTGGTGAATTATAATGAGTATGATGCCCTCTGAAACAAAGAAAACTCACTTCAAACTATGGGGGTCTGGTGAATCTCCCACAGAATTTTTGTTAAAAGAGCAAGTCAAATTTTGTATATTCTGGTGAATTTTAATGAGTACGAAGCCCTCTGAAACAAATAAAAGTCACTTTAAAGTGTGAAGTAAAAACACACTATTGATTACACAGGGGTCTGGGGGATCTCCCCCAGAAATATTTTAAAAGAGCAAGTCAAATTTTGTATATTCTGGTGAATTTTAATGAGTATGAAGCCCTCTGAAACAAAGAAAACTCACTTCAAACTATGGGGGTCTGGGGGATCTCCCACAGAATTTTTTTTAAAAGAGCAAGCCAAATTTTGTATATTCTGGTGAATTATAATGAGTATGATGCCCTCTGAAACAAAGAAAACTCACTTCAAACTATGGGGGTCTGGGGGATCTCCCACAGAATTTTTTTTTAAAAGAGCAAGCCAAATTTTGTATATTCTGGTGAATTTTAATGAGTATGAAGCCCTCTGAAACAAAGAAAACTCACTTAAAACTATGGGGGTCTGGGGGATCTCCCACAGAATTTTTTTAAAAGAGCAAGCCAAATTTTGTATATTCTGGTGAATTTTAATGAGTATGAAGCCCTCTGAAACAAATAAAAGTCACTTTAAAGTGTGAAGTAAAAACACACTATTGATTATGGAGGAGTCTGGGGGATCTCCCCCAGAAATTGTTTTAAAAGAGCAAGTCAAATTTGTATATTCTGGTGAATTTTAATGAGTATGATGCCCTCTGAAACAAATAAAAGTCACTTAAGTGTGAAGTAAAAAACACACTATTGATTACGCAGGGGTCTGGGGGATCTCCCACAGAATTTTTTGTTAAAAGAGCAAGCCAAATTTTGTATATTCTGGTGATTTTAATGAGTATGAAGCCCTCTGAACAAAGAAAACTCACTTAAACTATGGGGTCTGGGGGATCTCCCACAGAATTTTTTTAAAATAGCAAGCCCAATTTTGTATTTCTGGTGAATTTTAATGAGTATGAAGCCCTCTGAAACAAGAAAACTCACTTAAACTATGGGGGTTCTGGGGGATCTCCCACAGATTTTTTTTTAAAAGAGCAAGTCAAATTTTGTATATTCTGGTGAATTTTAATGTGTATGAAATCCTCTGAAACAAAGAAAACTCACTTCAAACTATGGGGTCTGGGGGATCTCCCCAGATTTGTTTTTTTTTTTAAGAGCAAGTCAAATTTTGTATATTCTGGTGAATTTTAATGTGTATGAAGCCCTCTGAAACAAAGAAAACTCACTTCAAACTATGGGGGTCTGGGGGATCTCCCACAGAATTTTTTTTTAAAAGAGCAAGCCAAATTTTGTATATTCTGGTGAATTTTAATGAGTATGAAGCCCTCTGAAACAAAGAAAACTCACTTCAAACTATGGGGGTCTGGGGGATCTCCCCAGAATTTTTTTTTAAAGAGCAAGTCAAATTTTGTATATTCTGGTGAATTTTAATGTGTATGAAGCCCTCTGAAACAAAGAAAACTCACTTCAAACTATGGGGGTCTGGGGATCTCCCCCAGAATTTTTGTTTAAAGAGCAAGCCAAATTTTGTATATTCTGGTGAATTTTAATGAGTATGAAGCCCTCTGAAACAAAGAAAACTCACTTCAAACTATGGGGGTCTGGGGGATCTCCCACAGAATTTTTTTTTAAAAGAGCAAGCCAAATTTTGTATATTCTGGTGAATTTTAATGAGTATGAAGCCCTCTGAAACAAATAAAAGTCACTTTAAAGTGTGAAGTAAAAACACACTATTGATTATGGAGGAGTCTGGGGGATCTCCCCCAGAAATTGTTTTAAAAGAGCAAGTCAAATTTTGTATATTCTGGTGAATTTTAATGAGTATGATGCCCTCTGAAACAAATAAAAGTCACTTTAAAGTGTGAAGTAAAAACACACTATTGATTACGCAGGGGTCTGGGGGATCTCCCACAGAATTTTTGTTAAAAGAGCAAGCCAAATTTTGTATATTCTGGTGAATTTTAATGAGTATGAAGCCCTCTGAAACAAAGAAAACTCACTTAAAACTATGGGGGTCTGGGGGATCTCCCACAGAATTTTTTTTAAAAGAGCAAGCCAAATTTTGTATATTCTGGTGAATTTTAATGAGTATGAAGCCCTCTGAAACAAAGAAAACTCACTTCAAACTATGGGGGTCTGGGGGATCTCCCACAGAATTTTTTTAAAAGAACAAGCCAAGTTTTGTATATTCTGGTGAATTTTAATGAGTATGAAGCCCTCTGAAACAAAGAAAACTCACTTCAAACTATGGGGGTCTGGTGAATCTCCCACAGAATTTTTGTTAAAAGAGCAAGCCAAATTTTGTATATTCTGGTGAATTTTAATGAGTATGAAGCCCTCTGAAACAAAGAAAACTCACTTCAAACTATGGGGGTCTGGGGGATCTCCCACAGAATTTTTTTTAAAAGAGCAAGTCAAATTTTGTATATTCTGGTGAATTTTAATGAGTACGAAGCCCTCTGAAACAAATAAAAGTCACTTTAAAGTGTGAAGTAAAAACACACTATTGATTACACAGGGGTCTGGGGGATCTCCCCCAGAAATATTTTAAAAGAGCAAGTCAAATTTTGTATATTCTGGTGAATTTTAATGAGTATGAAGCCCTCTGAAACAAAGAAAACTCACTTCAAACTATGGGGGTCTGGGGGATCTCCCACAGAATTTTTTTTTAAAAGAGCAAGCCAAATTTTGTATATTCTGGTGAATTTTAATGAGTATGAAGCCCTCTGAAACAAATAAAAGTCACTTTAAAGTGTGAAGTAAAAACACACTATTGATTATGGAGGAGTCTGGGGGATCTCCCCCAGAAATTGTTTTAAAAGAGCAAGTCAAATTTTGTATATTCTGGTGAATTTTAATGAGTATGATGCCCTCTGAAACAAATAAAAGTCACTTTAAAGTGTGAAGTAAAAACACACTATTGATTACGCAGGGGTCTGGGGGATCTCCCACAGAATTTTTTTTTAAAAGAGCAAGCCAAATTTTGTATATTCTGGTGAATTTTAATGAGTATGAAGCCCTCTGAAACAAATAAAAGTCACTTTAAAGTGTGAAGTAAAAACACACTATTGATTATGGAGGAGTCTGGGGGATCTCCCCCAGAAATTGTTTTAAAAGAGCAAGTCAAATTTTGTATATTCTGGTGAATTTTAATGAGTATGATGCCCTCTGAAACAAATAAAAGTCACTTTAAAGTGTGAAGTAAAAACACACTATTGATTACGCAGGGGTCTGGGGGATCTCCCACAGAATTTTTGTTAAAAGAGCAAGCCAAATTTTGTATATTCTGGTGAATTTTAATGAGTATGAAGCCCTCTGAAACAAAGAAAACTCACTTCAAACTATGGGGGTCTGGGGGATCTCCCACAGAATTTTTTTAAAAGAGCAAGCCAAATTTTGTATATTCTGGTGAATTTTAATGAGTATGAAGCCCTCTGAAACAAAGAAAACTCACTTCAAACTATGGGGGTCTGGGGGATCTCCAACAGAATTTTTTTTAAAAGAGCAAGTCAAATTTTGTATATTCTGGTGAATTTTAATGAGTACGAAGCCCTCTGAAACAAATAAAAGTCACTTTAAAGTGTGAAGTAAAAACACACTATTGATTACACAGGGGTCTGGGGGATCTCCCCCAGAAATATTTTAAAAGAGCAAGCCAAATTTTGTATATTCTGGTGAATTTTAATGAGTATGAAGCCCTCTGAAACAAAGAAAACTCACTTAAAACTATGGGGGTCTGGGGGATCTCCCACAGAATTTTTTTTAAAAGAGCAAGCCAAATTTTGTATATTCTGGTGAATTTTAATGAGTATGAAGCCCTCTGAAACAAAGAAAACTCACTTAAAACTATGGGGGTCTGGGGGATCTCCCACAGAATTTTTTTTAAAAGAGCAAGCCAAATTTTGTATATTCTGGTGAATTTTAATGAGTATGAAGCCCTCTGAAACAAAGAAAACTCACTTAAAACTATGGGGGTCTGGGGGATCTCCCACAGAATTTTTTTAAAAGAGCAAGCCAAATTTTGTATATTCTGGTGAATTTTAATGAGTATGAAGCCCTCTGAAACAAAGAAAACTCACTTCAAACTATGGGGGTCTGGGGGATCTCCCACAGAATTTTTTTTAAAAGAGCAAGCCAAATTTTGTATATTCTGGTGAATTTTAATGAGTATGAAGCCCTCTGAAACAAAGAAAACTCACTTAAAACTATGGGGGTCTGGGGGATCTCCCACAGAATTTTTTTTAAAAGAGCAAGCCAAATTTTGTATATTCTGGTGAATTTTAATGAGTATGAAGCCCTCTGAAACAAAGAAAACTCACTTAAAACTATGGGGGTCTGGGGGATCTCCCACAGATTTTTTTTAAAAAGAGCAAGCCAAATTTTGTATATTCTGGTGAATTTTAATGAGTATGAAGCCCTCTGAAACAAAGAAAACTCACTTCAAACTATGGGGGTCTGGGGGATCTCCCACAGAATTTTTTTTAAAAGAGCAAGCCAAATTTTGTATATTCTGGTGAATTTTAATGAGTATGAAGCCCTCTGAAACAAAGAAAACTCACTTCAAACTATGGGGGTCTGGGGGATCTCCCACAGAATTTTTTTTTAAAAGAGCAAGCCAAATTTTGTATATTCTGGTGAATTTTAATGAGTATGAAGCCCTCTGAAACAAAGAAAACTCACTTAAAACTATGGGGGTCTGGGGGATCTCCCACAGAATTTTTTTAAAAGAGCAAGCCAAATTTTGTATATTCTGGTGAATTTTAATGAGTACGAAGCCCTCTGAAACAAATAAAAGTCACTTTAAAGTGTGAAGTAAAAACACACTATTGATTACACAGGGGTCTGGGGGATCTCCCCCAGAAATATTTTAAAAGAGCAAGTCAAATTTAGTATATTCTGGTGAATTTTAATGGGTATGAAGCCCTCTGAAACAAAGAAAACTCACTTAAAACTATGGGGGTCTGGTGAATCTCCCACAGAATTTTTTTAAAAGAGCAAGCCAAATTTTGTATATTCTGGTGAATTTTAATGAGTACGAAGCCCTCTGAAACAAATAAAAGTCACTTTAAAGTGTGAAGTAAAAACACACTATTGATTACACAGGGGTCTGGGGGATCTTCCCCAGAAATATTTTAAAAGAGCAAGTCAAATTTTGTATATTCTGGTGAATTTTAATGGGTATGAAGCCCTCTGAAACAAAGAAAACTCACTTAAAACTATGGGGGTCTGGGGGATCTCCCACAGAATTTTTTTTAAAAGAGCAAGCCAAATTTTGTATATTCTGGTGAATTTTAATGAGTATGAAGCCCTCTGAAACAAAGAAAACTCACTTCAAACTATGGGGGTCTGGGGGATCTCCCACAGAATTTTTTTAAAAGAGCAAGCCAAATTTTGTATATTCTGGTGAATTTTAATTAGTATGAAGCCCTCTGAAACAAAGAAAACTTACTTCAAACTATGGGGGTCTGGGGGATCTCCCACAGAATTTTTTTAAAAGAGCAAGCCAAATTTTGTATATTCTGGTGAATTTTAATGAGTACGAAGCCCTCTGAAACAAATAAAAGTCACTTTAAAGTGTGAAGTAAAAACACACTATTGATTACACAGGGGTCTGGGGGATCTCCCCCAGAAATATTTTAAAAGAGCAAGTCAAATTTTGTATATTCTGGTGAATTTTAATGGGTATGAAGCCCTCTGAAACAAAGAAAACTCACTTAAAACTATGGGGGTCTGGTGAATCTCCCACAGAATTTTTTTAAAAGAGCAAGCCAAATTTTGTTTATTCTGGTGAATTTTAATGAGTATGAAGCCCTCTGAAACAAAGAAAACTCACTTAAAACTATGGGGGTCTGGTGAATCTCCCACAGAAATATTTTAAAAGAGCAAGCCAAATTTTGTATATTCTGGTGAATTTTATTGAGTATGAAGCCCTCTGAAACAAAGAAAATGTTATATGGCTGGGGGGGCCTGGCTGCCGGTTTGTTTCTGTCTTTTGGTTTTCCTCCCAGGTGGCGTGCATTTGGGACTGAGTGGCTGTGTTGCTGAGGCTGTCAGGACCTCACCCTGATCACCTGCGACTCGTCAGGACTCACAGCTGTGGTGCATCTGGATGGATTGGAACATGTTGGCATTTAAGACTGGAGTGCACAGTGTGTATTTGCCAGAGACTCGACCTTGTGACCAGACGGGTGAGATCGTCGTCTTGGGAGCCATCTCATCAGCAGCGGATGCTGAGAACGTCCAGGTTTGATGCACAGTCTGTGAAAGAGGAGGGGGTGAGGTTTCACGCTCGTCAGCACACTTCCTGAGGTACGTTAGATTTTGTGACTAACAGTTATACAGTCAGTAAATGTGGTGTCCCTCACACCTTATTGTATTGAGCTGTTTGTTAGTCATGTATCAGCTTCCACTGCAGTGGAGTTTTGTGAACTGGATGTTCCATGCCTGCAGGTTGGGAAGCTGATCAGTAATCAAGCCAGGAAGTGTTTGCTGTTTGTACACCTTTAAGTGTTCTGTGTGTAGAGTGTGGACTCAGATAATGGTTCCTTCTTTCACAGACTCGGTTGTTGCGGCCACCTGGGGGGTGTCGGCGGGGTCCTTGGGTCCGAAACAGCTTCTGGCTCCGGACCGTTAGCGCTGCTGGGAGCGCACCACGCCAGACCGCACCTTTTTGTTATTATATTATCACTGTTATGTATTAAATTCAGTTAGCCTTTGTACCGTGCTCTGCTTATTTCATACTGGGTCCTTCAAACGCTGGTCGGTTCTCCGAGCTGCGTCCGACACATAACAGTAGTCTCTGGCCAAACATCACGGACCCAGCGGTAGCAGAGACGGTAACGCGCCGGGAAGGCGGCAGCAGACGTTCAGTGGTTATCCGGATCAGTTGCGGGGCTCTCCGCCCGGAAGGTGCGTGTTTGAGAACCCATTACTGGATACTGATTTGTGCTCTCTTGCAGCCGTGTTCCTGTGTTGTGCCTTATCCGTGGGTCGTGGTGGAGTGTGACTGGCGACGGCTTCGCGTCACACTCCGACCGGATAAGAGGTTTAAACGGGAGCTGCAAGAGTGCGTTTGTAATGGGGTCACGCGCACGGCGGAGCTCTGTTAGCACGGGTCGCTGGGCTTCCTGTGTTACAGTCGTAGCCCCGTTTCCCCGGACAAAGGTAACTACTGCGTCTGTTGTTTCAGCTCCGGCGTTATTTAGTTGAGCACATTTTGGTTGTGTGTTGCACTCAGCTGCGCACATAAAAGCAGCTCGTTTGTTTTTTCTGTCGCCAAAGGGATTTTTTCATTTTTTGCACTCTGGCTCCCCCTTGTGGTGACTGAATCACGTTACCGTCAAGCTCTTGAGTAGGAACAGGTGTGTTCCATTTGGTTGAGCTTGACGGTATAACTCACTGATTTGTTTTGTTAGTTCATTTTGTGTGGGTGTTTTTTGAGTTGGTTTTTGTGTGGGATTTTATTTTTTGTTGTCCACTATTTGTCTGGGGTTGTGACCCTGCAGCCTGTCTGGAAAAAAACAAAAAAAAACAAAAAAAAGGACCCAAACAACTGTGTGTTGGTCTGTTTGTTTTTTCTTTTATTTCTTTTTGTTTCACATCCCCAGGGTTAGATGGAACGGTCCCCTGGGGGGTGATGGGGTGGTACTTGGGTTGTTTTTTCTCTTTATTTTTTGTTATGCCCTCTCTTCTCCTCTGACTCCAGCCGGGTGTGCCGTAGTGTCGGCATTGCTGGAGGGGTGCAGTTAGGTTGTGCTGGGCGTTTCCCAGGTAGCCTCTGCACCCGGGAGGGGAGGGGGGGGTTTGGGGTATCTTTTTGTTTCCCCCCCCAGTTTCCGCCCTCAGGGTTTGACTGTGGTGTCCTCTGGGGGGGAAAGGGCGTTGGGTCCATCTAGCCGTGGACGGCCGGGGCTGGGTCCATTGGTCATGAGGGGAGGCGTCTCCTGGGGTTGACGAGTGGTCCTCTGGGAGGCGCTGGTAGTCCCCGTGGGTGACGTTGGATCCCAGAGGGACCTCGGCCGTGGTTATTACTCCTGGAGCTGGCGGGAGGCCCTCTGGGGGGTGTTGGTCCCTACGTGTCGTTTGGGGGGAGGAGGGGGGGTATTTTGGCATTTTTGTTTGAGCTCAAGTTTGGGTTGTTTTTCCTTTCTCCCCTTCCCTGGGGTTTGATGGGACGGTCCCCTGGGGAGGGGGGGGGGTGTTTTGGTTGTTTTGTTTTATGACTGATTACACATGTTTGGATAAAGGCTGACCGCACAGGTGTAGGAACTCCTGGCCACACCTGTGCTAAGAGACTGTCAGAAACAAGGGCAAAGATGCAGCCAGTTCAACCAGTCTGTTGGAGGATGAACGCGGACACGGTTTCCAGCCATGGTCCCTGGAGGGGGGTGTTTCTCCTGGGCCAGGTGTGCGTGGTCGCCGGGAGGCTTCCCGTGAGGGTGGGGTACTGTTATATGGCTGGGGGGGCCTGGCTGCCGGTTTGTTTCTGTCTTTTGGTTTTCCTCCCAGGTGGCGTGCATTTGGGACTGAGTGGCTGTGTTGCTGAGGCTGTCAGGACCTCACCCTGATAACCTGCGACTCGTCAGGACTCACAGCTGTGGTGCATCTGGATGGATTGGAACATGTTGGCATTTAAGACTGGAGTGCACAGTGTGTATTTGCCAGAGACTCGACCTTGTGACCAGACGGGTGAGATCGTCGTCTTGGGAGCCATCTCATCAGCAGCGGATGCTGAGAACGTCCAGGTTTGATGCACAGTCTGTGAAAGAGGAGGGGGTGAGGTTTCACGCTCGTCAGCACACTTCCTGAGGTACGTTAGATTTTGTGACTAACAGTTATACAGTCAGTAAATGTGGTGTCCCTCACACCTTATTGTATTGAGCTGTTTGTTAGTCATGTATCAGCTTCCACTGCAGTGGAGTTTTGTGAACTGGATGTTCCATGCCTGCAGGTTGGGAAGCTGATCAGTAATCAAGCCAGGAAGTGTTTGCTGTTTGTACACCTTTAAGTGTTCTGTGTGTAGAGTGTGGACTCACATAATGGTTCCTTCTTTCACAGACTCGGTTGTTGCGGCCACCTGGGGGGTGTCGGCGGGGTCCTTGGGTCCGAAACAGCTTCTGGCTCCGGACCGTTAGCGCTGCTGGGAGCGCACCACGCCAGACCGCACCTTTTTGTTATTATATTATCACTGTTATGTATTAAATTCAGTTAGCCTTTGTACCGTGCTCTGCTTATTTCATACTGGGTCCTTCAAACGCTGGTCGGTTCTCCGAGCTGCGTCCGACACATAACAGTAGTCTCTGGCCAAACATCACGGACCCAGCGGTAGCAGAGACGGTAACGCGCCGGGAAGGCGGCAGCAGACGTTCAGTGGTTATCCGGATCAGTTGCGGGGCTCTCCGCCCGGAAGGTGCGTGTTTGAGAACCCATTACTGGATACTGATTTGTGCTCTCTTGCAGCCGTGTTCCTGTGTTGTGCCTTATCCGTGGGTCGTGGTGGAGTGTGACTGGCGACGGCTTCGCGTCACACTCCGACCGGATAAGAGGTTTAAACGGGAGCTGCAAGAGTGCGTTTGTAATGGGGTCACGCGCACGGCGGAGCTCTGTTAGCACGGGTCGCTGGGCTTCCTGTGTTACAGTCGTAGCCCCGTTTCCCCGGACAAAGGTAACTACTGCGTCTGTTGTTTCAGCTCCGGCGTTATTTAGTTGAGCACATTTTGGTTGTGTGTTGCACTCAGCTGCGCACATAAAAGCAGCTCGTTTGTTTTTTCTGTCGCCAAAGGGATTTTTTCATTTTTTGCACTCTGGCTCCCCCTTGTGGTGACTGAATCACGTTACCGTCAAGCTCTTGAGTAGGAACAGGTGTGTTCCATTTGGTTGAGCTTGACGGTATAACTCACTGATTTGTTTTGTTAGTTCATTTTGTGTGGGTGTTTTTTGAGTTGGTTTTTGTGTGGGATTTTATTTTTTGTTGTCCACTATTTGTCTGGGGTTGTGACCCTGCAGCCTGTCTGGAAAAAAACAAAAAAAAACAAAAAAAAGGACCCAAACAACTGTGTGTTGGTCTGTTTGTTTTTTCTTTTATTTCTTTTTGTTTCACATCCCCAGGGTTAGATGGAACGGTCCCCTGGGGGGTGATGGGGTGGTACTTGGGTTGTTTTTTCTCTTTATTTTTTGTTATGCCCTCTCTTCTCCTCTGACTCCAGCCGGGTGTGCCGTAGTGTCGGCATTGCTGGAGGGGTGCAGTTAGGTTGTGCTGGGCGTTTCCCAGGTAGCCTCTGCACCCGGGAGGGGAGGGGGGGGTTTGGGGTATCTTTTTGTTTCCCCCCCCCAGTTTCCGCCCTCAGGGTTTGACTGTGGTGTCCTCTGGGGGGGAAAGGGCGTTGGGTCCATCTAGCCGTGGACGGCCGGGGCTGGGTCCATTGGTCATGAGGGGAGGCGTCTCCTGGGGTTGACGAGTGGTCCTCTGGGAGGCGCTGGTAGTCCCCGTGGGTGACGTTGGATCCCAGAGGGACCTCGGCCGTGGTTATTACTCCTGGAGCTGGCGGGAGGCCCTCTGGGGGGTGTTGGTCCCTACGTGTCGTTTGGGGGGAGGAGGGGGGGTATTTTGGCATTTTTGTTTGAGCTCAAGTTTGGGTTGTTTTTCCTTTCTCCCCTTCCCTGGGGTTTGATGGGACGGTCCCCTGGGGAGGGGGGGGGGGTGTTTTGGTTGTTTTGTTTTATGACTGATTACACATGTTTGGATAAAGGCTGACCGCACAGGTGTAGGAACTCCTGGCCACACCTGTGCTAAGAGACTGTCAGAAACAAGGGCAAAGATGCAGCCAGTTCAACCAGTCTGTTGGAGGATGAACGCGGACACGGTTTCCAGCCATGGTCCCTGGAGGGGGGTGTTTCTCCTGGGCCAGGTGTGCGTGGTCGCCGGGAGGCTTCCCGTGAGGGTGGGGTACTGTTATATGGCTGGGGGGGCCTGGCTGCCGGTTTGTTTCTGTCTTTTGGTTTTCCTCCCAGGTGGCGTGCATTTGGGACTGAGTGGCTGTGTTGCTGAGGCTGTCAGGACCTCACCCTGATAACCTGCGACTCGTCAGGACTCACAGCTGTGGTGCATCTGGATGGATTGGAACATGTTGGCATTTAAGACTGGAGTGCACAGTGTGTATTTGCCAGAGACTCGACCTTGTGACCAGACGGGTGAGATCGTCGTCTTGGGAGCCATCTCATCAGCAGCGGATGCTGAGAACGTCCAGGTTTGATGCACAGTCTGTGAAAGAGGAGGGGGTGAGGTTTCACGCTCGTCAGCACACTTCCTGAGGTACGTTAGATTTTGTGACTAACAGTTATACAGTCAGTAAATGTGGTGTCCCTCACACCTTATTGTATTGAGCTGTTTGTTAGTCATGTATCAGCTTCCACTGCAGTGGAGTTTTGTGAACTGGATGTTCCATGCCTGCAGGTTGGGAAGCTGATCAGTAATCAAGCCAGGAAGTGTTTGCTGTTTGTACACCTTTAAGTGTTCTGTGTGTAGAGTGTGGACTCAGATAATGGTTCCTTCTTTCACAGACTCGGTTGTTGCGGCCACCTGGGGGGTGTCGGCGGGGTCCTTGGGTCCGAAACAGCTTCTGGCTCCGGACCGTTAGCGCTGCTGGGAGCGCACCACGCCAGACCGCACCTTTTTGTTATTATATTATCACTGTTATGTATTAAATTCAGTTAGCCTTTGTACCGTGCTCTGCTTATTTCATACTGGGTCCTTCAAACGCTGGTCGGTTCTCCGAGCTGCGTCCGACACACAACAGAAAACTTACTTCAAACTATGGGGGTCTGGGGGATCTCCCACAGAATTTTTTTTAAAAGAGCAAGCCAAATTTTGTATATTCTGGTGAATTTTAATGGGTATGAAGCCCTCTGAAACAAAGAAAACTCACTTAAAACTATGGGGGTCTGGTGAATCTCCCACAGAATTTTTTTTAAGAGCAAGCCAAATTTTGTATATTCTGGTGAATTTTAATGGGTATGAAGCCCTCTGAAACAAAGAAAACTCACTTCAAACTATGGGGGTCTGGGGGATCTCCCACAGAATTTTTTTTTTTAAAGAGCAAGCCAAATTTTGTATATTCTGGTGAATTTTACTGAGCATGAAGCCCTCTGAAACAAATAAGTCACTTCAATCTGTGAAGTAAAAACACAGTATTGATTATGGAGAGGTCTGGGGGTGCTCCCCCAGAATTGTTTTAAAAGAGCAAGTCAAATTTTGTATATTCTGGTGAATTGTAATGGGAATGTAGTCCTCTGAAACAAATAAAATCACTTTAAAGTGTGACGTAAAAACACACTATTGATTATGGAGGAGTCTGGGGGATCTCCCCCAGAAATTTTTTAAAAGAGCAAGTCAAATTTTGTATATTCTGGTGAATTTTAATGGGTATGAAGCCCTCTGAAACAAAGAAAACTCACTTCAAACTATGGGGGTCTGGGGGATCGCCCACAGAATTTTTTTAAAAGAGCAAGCCAAATTTTGTATATTCTGGTGAATTGTAATGGGTATGAAGCCCTCTGAAACAAAGAAAACTTACTTCAAACTATGGGGGTCTGGGGGATCTCCCACAGAATTTTTTTTAAAAGAGCAAGCCAAATTTTGTATATTCTGGTGAATTTTAATGAGTATGAAGCCCTCTGAAACAAAGAAAACTCACTTCAAACTATGGGGGTCTGGGGGATCTCCCACAGAATTTTTTTTTAAAAGAGCAAGCCAAATTTTGTATATTCTGGTGAATTTTAATGAGTATGAAGCCCTCTGAAACAAAGAAAACTCACTTTAAAGTGTGAAGTAAAAACACACTATTGATTACACAGGGGTCTGGGGGATCTCCCCCAGAAATATTTTAAAAGAGCAAGTCAAATTTTGTATATTCTGGTGAATTTTAATGGGTATGAAGCCCTCTGAAACAAAGAAAACTCACTTAAAACTATGGGGGTCTGGTGAATCTCCCACAGAATTTTTTTAAAAGAGCAAGCCAAATTTTGTATATTCTGGTGAATTTTAATGAGTATGAAGCCCTCTGAAACAAAGAAAACTCACTTTAAAGTGTGAAGTAAAAACACACTATTGATTACACAGGGGTCTGGGGGATCTCCCCCAGAAATATTTTAAAAGAGCAAGTCAAATTTTGTATATTCTGGTGAATTTTAATGGGTATGAAGCCCTCTGAAACAAAGAAAACTCACTTAAAACTATGGGGGTCTGGTGAATCTCCCACAGAATTTTTTTTAAGAGCAAGCCAAATTTTGTATATTCTGGTGAATTTTAATGGGTATGAAGCCCTCTGAAACAAAGAAAACTCACTTCAAACTATGGGGGTCTGGGGGATCTCCCACAGAATTTTTTTTTTTTAAAGAGCAAGCCAAATTTTGTATATTCTGGTGAATTTTACTGAGCATGAAGCCCTCTGAAACAAATAAGTCACTTCAATCTGTGAAGTAAAAACACAGTATTGATTATGGAGGGGTCTGGGGGTGCTCCCCCAGAATTGTTTTAAAAGAGCAAGTCAAATTTTGTATATTCTGGTGAATTGTAATGGGAATGTAGAACTCTGAAACAAATAAAATCACTTTAAAGTGTGACGTAAAAACACACTATTGATTATGGAGGAGTCTGGGGGATCTCCCCCAGAAATTTTTTAAAAGAGCAAGTCAAATTTTGTATATTCTGGTGAATTTTAATGGGTATGAAGCCCTCTGAAACAAAGAAAACTCACTTCAAACTATGGGGGTCTGGGGGATCGCCCACAGAATTTTTTTAAAAGAGCAAGCCAAATTTTGTATATTCTGGTGAATTGTAATGGGTATGAAGCCCTCTGAAACAAAGAAAACTTACTTCAAACTATGGGGGTCTGGTGAATCTCCCACAGAATTTTTTTAAAAGAGCAAGCCAAATGTTGTATATTCTGGTGAATTTTAATGAGTATGAAGCCCTCTGAAACAAAGAAAATCACTTTAAAGTGTGAAGTAAAAACACACAATTGATTATGGAGGAGTCTGGGGGATCTCCCCCAGAAATGTTTTAAAAGAGCAAGTCAAATTTTGTATATTGTGGTGAATTTTAATGGGTATGAAGCACACTGAAACAAAGAAAACTCACTTCAAACTATGGGGGTCTGGGGGATCTCCCACAGAATTTTTTTTTAAAGAGCAAGCCAAATTTTGTATATTCTGGTGAATTTTACTGAGCATGAAGCCCTCTGAAACAAATAAAAGTCACTTCAATCTGTGAAGTAAAAACACAGTATTGATTATGGAGGGGTCTGGGGGTGCTCCCCCAGAAATTTTTTAAAAGAGCAAGTCAAATTTTGTATATTCTGGTGAATTGTAATGGAAATGTAGTCCTCTGAAACAAAGAAAAGTCACTTCAAACTGTCAAGTAAAAATTCTTCTAAAATTCTAATCCGGTGAATGCACCAAATGGGTGCTGTGTCACTGGCTGTACAGTCAATAAAATACAACATTAGGGCCTAAAACAACTGACAACGTTGTTCTGCTGTGCACAAAGTAACACTGTCACCAGTTTTGAAAACGCATGCACACTGAGAAACTCAAAACTGGCTTATTCACATTTAATCTGTAAAATGCTCTCACTCGTAAAACAAACTAGGGCTGCAACTAACGATTATTTTAGTAATCGATTAATAATTTTTTTTTTTTAACTTACATATGAGTTTTGCCATTATTTCTTGAAGTGAGTTATTATTAAAAGGCCTTTATCATGCAACGTCAACGTTTGAGATTGTAATAAAGTTATGATGTTATATTCTCGTCAAAAAGAGTCCACAAAAGTATTTCAAAGGCCTGACTAAAGTGTAATATGTGATCTTTAATAAGTTATTTTCATGAAAAAAGACACAAATGTGCGGTTTACTGCATTTTATTTTTTTTCTTGTGTAAAAACACATCTTAGATGTGGTTTGACCGAAACAAATTGTCATTAAACTTAAATAAAACAGGGATGAAGTGGAGGTGTAAGAGTCACTAGGTGTTCACAGGAAACAGTTATTTCTATATTTATTTATTTATGTTCATTGTTAGTTGGTTTTACCTTTTCTGTTGTGTTTTGTTTTATCAGGTTGTTTTTGTCTGTTTCTCTAAAATTGTATTGTAACAATATTTGTTATTTTGTTGTTGTTGGTATTATTATTATTATTAATATATATATAAATAAAATAAAAAAATTACAATTCGTAAAACATATGACTCTTTTATGACAACAAACACTAAGCCATTAATTATTTATTATACAGAAAACATGCACACAAACTGCTGAGATGCGAACAGCTTAATGCTAATTTTAACATTGAAAACGCCATAGACATGCTAACGCGTTAGCATTGGTCCCGTTTTTAAGTTATAAAATACATCTATCAACTGTTTTAGAAGACCATAACAGGTCGGTTTAATATAAAAAAGGTAAATATTACTCTCAGACATATGCACTTTAGGGTTTTAGTGGGGGAAAATTAAGATAAAGCGAAACCATTGAAACAGTGAGTCGGATCGATGCGTCAATGGTTCAAACCAAAGCCACACCCTGCTCAACTTGGGGAAGGTCTGCCAACGTTCCCACGAAGACAGTGAGGAGAAGAACCGTGGCTCATGGCAAGCAGTAAACAGAGCGGTGACGAGTGAAAATTCACACAGTCCCTTCCTCCGCAGACCACGCTGACATTGCTACTGCTTTGATTAGCGCAGAACGGGATGTTGCTTTGACAGTGAGACTATCATATTTCGACCCCAAAACACGCATGACACCACGTGCGCACGCGTATGTGTGGCTAAATTTTCAAAATGACAGAAATCCGTTGTGGTGACGGAGAACTTTAACCCATGACATATGATGAATATGATGCCACAAGCTTGGTGCACCTATCTTTGGGCAGTTTTGTCCATTCCTCTTTGCAGCACCTCTCAAGCTCCATCAGGTTGGCTGGGGAGCGTCAGTGCACAGCCAGTTTCAGATCTCCCCAGAGATGTTCAATCAGATTCAGGTCTGGGCTCTGGCTGGGCCACTCAAGGACATTCACAGAGTTGTGCTGAAGCCACTCCTTTGATATCTTGGCTGTGTGCTTAGGGTCCTGCTGAAAGATGAACCTTCGCCCCAGTCTGAGGTCAAGAGCGCTCTGGAACAGGTTTTCATCCAGGATGTCTCTGTACCTTGCTGCATTCATCTTTCCCTCAATCCTGACTAGTCTCCCAGTTCATGCTGCTGTAAAACATCGCCACAGCGTGATACTGCCACCACCATGCTAAACTGTAGGGATAGTGCCTGGTTTCCTCCAAAAATGATGCCTGGCATTCACGCCAAAGAGTTCAATCTTTGTCTCATGAGACCAGAGAATTTTGTTTCTCGTGGTCTGAGAGTCCTTCAGGTGCCATCAAGCCCTTTTGCCCTGATCACTCAGTTTAGACTGGCGGCCAGCTCTAGGAAGAGTCCTGGTGGATTAGAACTTCTTCCATTTATGGATGATGGAGGCCACTGTGCTCATTAAGCATGGGCCAGTACTAGATTTGGACGGTATGATAACCGTGGGCAAAAATACTGCAATTTCACGGTTTAATGTATAGCTTTAAAATGTGCTTTAACAACATTATGGCTATTTGCATATGAAGCGCGCGTGATTCAGGTGCACTAATTCTACCGCTATGAGCACTATACCACTGATAACTTTAGAGAAACTACCAAATAATAGTCTCTCTTTTAGACATGTAACTTCTGCCCCGTGGGAAACATGACTTACTTGCTTAGGGAGAACCGTTGGCTGGAATAAGGTCCGGAACTCCGGATGCTCAATACTTGGCCCAGCTTCACCAACAAAGTGCTTGGAATAGATGTATTTGTCCTTCTTGACATGTTTGTGGGAGAAATTTGGTCAACCACAAGCACGACTTGAGTCCACCACTTATACTTCTCAGTGATTTCAAAGATGGGATAAAGTTTACTCCTTCCGTGTAATCCTTTGCTGGTATCTTGGATCACTCTGTGTCTTTTATTACAGAGATTAGAGCATGCCATAGGTATTAAAGGCACTGCGCTGCGGTGGTTTGAATCATATTTGTCTAATAGATTACAATTTGTTTATGTAAATGGGGAATCTTCTTCACAGACTAAAGTTAATTATGGAGTTCCACAAGGTTCTGTGCTAGGACCAATTTTATTCACTTTATACATGCTTCCCTTAGGCAGTATTATTAGACGGTATTGCTTAAATTTTCATTGTTACGCAGATGATACCCAGCTTTATCTATCCATGAAGCCAGAGGACACACACCAATTAGCTAAACTGCAGGATTGTCTTAGACATAAAGACATGGATGACCTCTAATTTCCTGCTTTTAAACTCAGATAAAACTGAAGTTATTGTACTTGGCCCCACAAATCTTAGAAACATGGTGTCTAACCAGATCCTTACTCTGGATGGCATTACCCTGAGCTCTAGTAATACTGTGAGAAATCTTGGAGTCATTTTTGATCAGGATGTGTCATTCAAAGCGCATATTAAACAAATATGTAGGACTGCTTTTTTGCATTTACGCAATATCTCTAAAATCAGAAAGGTCTTGTCTCAGAGTGATGCTGAAAAACTAATTCATGCATTTATTTCCTCTAGGCTGGACTATTGTAATTCATTATTATCAGGTTGTCCTAAAAGTTCCCTAAAAAGCCTTCAGTTAATTCAAAATGCTGCAGCTAGAGTACTGACGGGGACTAGAAGGAGAGAGCATATCTCACCCATATTGGCCTCTCTTCATTGGCTTCCTGTTAATTCTAGAATAGAATTTAAAATTCTTCTTCTTACTTATAAGGTTTTGAATAATCAGGTCCCATCTTATCTTAGGGACCTCGTAGTACCATATCACCCCAATAGAGCGCTTCGCTCTCAGACTGCAGGCTTACTTGTAGTTCCTAGGGTTTGTAAGAGTAGAATGGGAGGCAGAGCCTTCAGCTTTCAGGCTCCTCTCCTGTGGAACCAGCTCCCAATTCGGATCAGGGAGACAGACACCCTCTCTACTTTTAAGATTAGGCTTAAAACTTTCCTTTTTGCTAAAGCTTATAGTTAGGGCTGGATCAGGTGACCCTGAACCATCCCTTAGTTATGCTGCTATAGACGTAGACTGCTGGGGGGTTCCCATGATGCATTGTTTCTTTCTCTTTTTGCTCTGTATGCACCACTCTGCATTTAATCATTAGTGATCGATCTCTGCTCCCCTCCACAGCATGTGTTTTTCCTGGTTCTCTCCCTCAGCCCCAACCAGTCCCAGCAGAAGACTGCCCCTCCCTGAGCCTGGTTCTGCTAGAGGTTTCTTCCTGTTAAAAGGGAGTTTTTCCTTCCCACTGTAGCCAAGTGCTTGCTCACAGGAGGTCGTTTTGACCGTTGGGGTTTTACATAATTATTGTATGGCCTTGCCTTACAATATAAAGCGCCTTGGGGCAACTGTTTGTTGTGATTTGGCGCTATATAAAAAAATTGATTGATTGATTGATTGTCCGACACAGGCCATAGCTACGGTGCTTTGTTGCCACCATTTTTGGCTTGAAGGGCTATTCCACGGAAAATAAAACAAAAAAGCTGACTTGGTCCTTTAAACGGAGGGAAAAGTTCAGTGTAGGCTTTGCCTCCTTCAGCCATGATGCAGCGTTAGCTAATGTTATCTGCCTGTTTGTAAAAAGAGACAGAGGTGTGCACCAGGGGGAAGGGCGGCAGCGGCCACCTCCACCCTGCCTGTCAAGAATTCTCACAACCTGCTCATACTGTAGGGATGGTATGACGGAAAATTTTAATGGTTTTGATACCGTGGCTTTTTCATACCGTGGTATACCGTGAAACCGGTTATCGGCCCATCTCTAGTGCTCATTGAGACTTTCAAAGCAGCAGAAATGTTTCTGTACCCTTCCCCAGATTTGCCGCTCAAGACAATCGTGTCTTTGAGTCTGCAGATAATTCCTTTAACTTTATGCTTGGTTTGTGCTCTGACATGCACTGTCAACTGTGGGAGCTTATATGTAGACAGGTGTGTGTCTTTCCAAATCATGTCCAATCAACTGAATCTACCCCAGGTGGACTCCAATTAAGCTGCAGAAACAACTCAAGGATGATCAGTGGAAACAGGATGCACCTGAGTTCAATTTTGAGCTTCATGGCAAAGCCTATGAATACTTACAGTAGTGTTCAGAATAATAGTAGTGCTATGTGACTAAAAAGATTAATCCAGGTTTTGAGTATATTTCTTACTGTTACATGGGAAACAAGGTACCAGTAGACTCAATAGATGATTCTCACAAATCCAACAAGACCAAGCATTCATGATATGCACACTCTTAAGGCTATGAAATTGGGCTATTAGTAAAGAAAAGTAGAAAATGGGGTGTTCACAATACTAGTAGTGTGGCATTCAGTCAGTGAGTTCGTCAATTTTGTGGAACAAACAGGTGTGAATCAGGTGTCCCCTATTTAAGGATGAAGCCAGCACCTGTTGAACATGCTTGTCTCTTTGAAAGCCTGAGGAAAATGGGACGTTCAAGACATTGTTCAGAAGAACAGCGTAGTTTAATTAAAAAGTTGATTGGAGAGGGGAAAACTTAGACGCAGGTGCAAAATGTTATAGGCTGTTCATCTACAATGATCTCCAATGCTTTAAAATGGACAAAAAAACGAGAGACGCGTGGAAGAAAATGGAAAACAACCATCAAAATGGATAGAAGAATAACCAGAATGGCAAAGGCTCACCCATTGATGAGCTCCAGGACGATCAAAGACAGTCTGGAGTTACCTGTAAGTGCTGTGACAGTTAGAAGACACCTGTGTGAAGTTAATTTATTTGCAAGAATCCCCCGCAAAGTCCCTCTGTTAAATAAAAGACGTGCAGAAGTTACAATTTGCCAAAGAACACATCAACTGGCCTAAAGAGAAATGGAGGAATATTTTGTGGACTGATGAGAGTAAAATTGTTCTTTTTGGGTCCAAGGGCCGCAGACAGTTTGTGAGACGACCCCCAAACTCTGAATTCAAGCCACAGTTCACAGTGAAGACAGTGAAGCATGGTGGTGCAAGCATCATGATATGGGCATGTTTCTCCTACTATGGTGTTGGGCCTATATATCACATACCAGGTATCATGGATCAGTTTGGATATGTCAAAATACTTGAAGAGGTCATGTTCCCTTATGCTGAAGAGGTCATGCCCTTGAAATGGGTGTTTCAACAAGACAATGACCCCAAGCACACTAGTAAACCAGCAAAATCTTGGTTCCAAACCAACAAAATTAATGCCTCGCAGATGTGAAGAAATCATGAAAAACTGTGGTTATACAACTAAATACTAGTTTAGTGATTCACAGGATTGCTAAAAAAGCAGTTTGAACATAATAGTTTTGAGTTTGTAGCATCACCAGCAGATGCTACTATTATTGTGAATACCCCCTTTTCTACTTTTTTTTTTTTTTACTAATAGCCCAATTTCATAGCCTTAAGAGTGTGCATATCATGAATGCTCGGTCTTGTTGGATTTATGAGAATCTACTGGTACCTTGTTTCCCATGTAACAATAAGAAATATACTCAAAACCTGGATTAATCTTTTTAGTCACATAGCACTACTATTATTCTGAACACTACTGTATCTGTGTGATTTTTTTTTATTTTTTATTTTTAATACATTTGCAAAATTCTCTCTAAAAAAACTTTTTCACCAAGGCTGTAACATAAAAAATACAGCAGGTAGACACTTGTCGTGTGACTCATACGCAACCAGCACACTCACTGACTCAGTTCAAAAAATCGATGACATATCATTTGCAATCATAGTCTGAAATCAAAGTTCTCAAAAACACAGAAATTATGAAAATAATCCAAAAATAATATTTTTCTAAGAAATAGAGAAATACCCCCAGGGGAACCCGAGAGGGGGGGAGGATGAGTTCCCCAACAGGACAGACACAACGCCGAATGAAATGCTTGGTACGTGAGAGTGCAGCACAGCGCACAGGACTCAGTCTTGGTGAGACGACGGAGGAGCCCGGCCGAGAGACACCCCACAGAGCCCAGAACCTCTATGTGACAAGCTCTCCAGCCCCCAGCAAAGTAGTTTAACAGCCACGCATTAAGTGGCCTGCAGCGAGCCAGCACAAAGTGTGGCACCAATTTGATGTAGACGCAGCCAGAATCATTAAAGCAATAGCAAAAGGGGATGCTGACAGGCGGCTCCAGACCATGACAACCATCATTGTCACTTTTGGAACAGAGAGGTTTGGTGTGGAGGAGTGCAAGTCCAGCAGACCTGACTACATTAAAAACCGAAGGGCTGAAAAGATCCACCATCTGCGGAAAGAGCTGCGGGCCCTGGCTAGGCACTACAAGGTAGCGACAGAGGAGGAGAAACCACCACTAGCTGAGCTCCGGAACATCATGCTGAAGAAACTCATGACTCTGCGAAGACATGAATGGCACAGGAGATGGAGGAGAGAGAAAGCCAGGAAGCGAACTGCATTCATAGCCGATCCATTCGGATTCACCAAACAGCTGCTGGGGAAGAAGCGCAGTGGGCGGCTAGTTTGCTCCAAGGAAGAGTTCCAGTTCCTCGAAAGCAACCTGAGCTACGCTGAAAGAGAGCACGAGCTAGGGCCTCAAAGTGCCTTGTTGGACATGCCGACTCCCTCTGTTGAATTCACCACCTCTGAGCGCACCTGGAAGGAAATCCAAGAGGTGGTGACTGCAGCCAGAGCAAAATCAGCTCCAGGACCCAGTGGAGTACCCTACAAGGTGTACAAACGCTGCCCGGAGCTTCTTGGAATCCTCTGGAAGATCCTGAGTGTGATCTGGCACAGAGGAGCTGTTGCGGATCAGTGGAGGCAGGCGGAGGGTGTCTGGATACCCAAGGAGGAGAATTCCACCAAGTTAGAGCAGTTCAGAACAATCTCGCTCCTTAGTGTGGAGGGGAGGATTTTCTTCAGTATCCTTTCCAGAAGGTTGACAGACGTCCTCCTTAAGAATAGCTACATTGACACTTCGGTCCAGAAAGGTGGGATTCCAGGAGTGTCAGGATGCTTGGAACACACCGGGGTTGTCACCCAGCTGATTAGGGAGGCACGAGAGGGTAAGGAAGACCTTGTGGTGCTTTGGCTTGACCTGGCCAATGCCTATGGCTCCATACCCCACAAGCTCGTGGAGACTACCCTGGTTCGGCATCATGTACCTAGGAAGATCAAGGACCTCATCCTGAACTACTATGGGAATTTCAGGTGCAGAGTCACTTCTGGAAGTGTAACATCAGACTGGCATCGGCTTGAAAAGGGCATCATAACTGGGTGCACCATCTCAGTTAGCCTTTTTGCCCTGGCCATGAATATGGTTGTCAAAGCAGCTGAGGAGTGCAGAGGCCCTCTGTCCAAGTCTGGCATTCGGCAGCCCCCCATCAGGGCCTTCATGGACGATCTCAGAACCCCAGCGCATTAGCTTCATGGTTCGATCCACTTATGATGTCCTGCCCAGCCCATCTAATCTCCACCTCTGGGGCATGGGTGACTCTCCGGCTTGTGCACTGTGCTCTAGGAGAGGTTTCCTGGAACATATTCTGAGCAGCTGCTCGATAGCCTTGGGAGAGGGCCGATACCGTTGGCGGCACGACCAGGTGCTTTAGTCTATTGCAGATACTCTCTCTAAAGCAGTGGATAAAAACTACAGCGCCAGGCAACAACTGGGCAGAAGGAGCATCAGCTTCGTCAGGGCTGGAGAGCAGCCTCAGTCACACCCCAAACCTGTAGCCAGCCTTCTCACCTTAGCTGTTGACTGGGATCTACGAGTGGCTATGGACAAACAGCTCAAGTTCCCAGACTATGTCGCAATAACTGCTTTGAGGCCAGACATCGTGCTCTCGTCAGTTTCCTCAAGGCAGGTGCTATTGATTGAGCTGACAGTTCCCTGGGAGGATCGCATAGAGGAGGCAAATGAGCGTAAGCGGTCAAAGTACCAGGAGCTGGTCGAGCAATGCCAAAGAAGAGGCTGGAAAGCACGCTGCGAGCCCACTGAAGTGGGGTGTAGGGGTTTTGCTGGCCGCTCACTATGCAAGGTGTACTCGCTGCTTGGCATCACAGGGGCTGCAAAACGGAAAGCCATCAAGTCCACCATGGAAGCAGCAGAAAGAGCCTCCAGATGGCTTTGGATCAGGAGGAGCGATCTGTGGGCAAATGCTACTGGGACACAAGCCAGGGTCTGATCTTCCCTGGCTGGGTCGCCGGAGGGAGGGCGTATGATGTTGAAAGACCCAAAATGTCCGATGAGCTACGGAACATCACTGAAGATGTGTCCCAGTGCATCTTAGGATGTATCTTTTAGCTAAGGGTTCTAGTAATCATTTAAATCCTTGGTATTACATGTGTGAGAAATTGAATCATGGATGGCTGTAGATGGTTATTGATACAACTGGATTCTAAACTGTCTTCCACAGAATGACATGCTCAAAGTGTGAAATCAAAGTTATCAAAATAGATTTTCCCCCACTGATGTGTATATAAAACACTGGATAGGTCATTGGCTAATAGTTTTGAAGTAAATCAGCCGCCACTAAATTTGCTAAATGGCATCATCATCTAATTTGCATATTATTTGCATAATATGATGTTGTAACAGATGCTGTAGGAAAAAGAATAACTTTGTGGGAGAGACAAAAAAGTGAGCAAAAACACTTTAACATTTAGAACTACAAATAAACTTGATTCTTGATTTATTTTGGCATTAACATTGGCCATCACTTCTCAAAGTAAAGTAATAACTTCTCTAGGCCAGGATGATCAGTTCATCCCAGCAGTAATTTAGGTGAGAAACAAATTTTTTGTTTTAGATCCCTTCTAAAACAGGGCAGAATCAGCCGCGGTGGCAACAAGCGTACGTGATTCATTTACACTTTGAATGCAGAGGAGTGTAGTAGATCTCTGTTTGCTCTGTGCTTTGCAAATGCCATGAAGCACACTGTGTACTGACAGCTTGTAACTGCTTAGGGGCAGTGGGGACTTCAGAACAGAGACTGTAGATCATTATGTGCTCTCACTGAGTCGCCAACACCAATGAGTCAGCGCTTCTGTCTTTGTGCACCCTGCCCACTGCTGTAGGGAAGCATCATTTAACTTGACAGCATACAGAGGTTCAGCTATGAGGCAGAGGTCTTGAAAAGGAAAGCAGGTCTGACTTATTGTTTTGGTTTATAAATCAAAGTAGTCCAGATAGAATAACTACATTAACGTCAACTCTTAAAATGTACAATGTGAAACATAACACATCTGTTAATTTTAAAATAATGCATTAATTCTGAAGATTTGAACACACACAGATGTCCAAAGGGATTATGGGTAAGTTGTGATTCGACAACCGTGTGATATAACCGCGTGCCAGTAGATGGCAGTGTTCTATGCATTTTGAACCTGGTTATATCACACAGCTGTTGACCTGAATCAGAACTTACACAGACTTTTTGGTTCTGCAAGTGCCTTTTTTTCTTTTCTTTTTTTTCTACAAATGAAAAAAAATGACATACTTTACAAAACCCATTTATCTGTAAAGACCAACACACACACATTACATTAACTTGCATTGGTTTTTACATAGAATGAATTAGTCAACCAATCAGTGTGAGTGGAGGCTGAGTTTACCCATAATCCCTTTGGGCATGTGTGTGTGTGTTATAGTTCAAATCTTCAGAATTAGTGCATTCTTTTAAAATGAACATATGTGGTATATTTTCACGTTGTACTTTTTAAGGGTTGACATTAATATAGTTATTCTATCAGGATTAATCTGATTTATAAATCAAAACTAGGGATGCACCAATACCACTTTTTCCAGACGGAATACAAGTACATACATTTGGGTACTTGCATCATGAGCCGCAGTTCATCGATTATCACCTCGTTTCTGCTTAAACCTGAACTCCAGTCATCATCTATCTCAGTGACAGATATCTGAAGCTTTTGTACAACAATCATTTCCACATAAATTCAGCATTATTTCATCATAAAAGACGGAGGAAGAGATCAGAGCATTGCAGCTACACGAGCTGGTAGCTGATGTGCTTACTGCTCGTTGGTCATTTCAAGGCGTCACCAAGTGTTGCCTTGTTTCTGTTTAAACTGACTTTATAATGCTTTAAGAGGTTTCACCTTGTCATCTGATGGTCAATAATCCCATTATTCCATTTGATCACTTGGGTAAAGAGACTGTTCAGAGCTCCGAAATGACGCATGCGCAGTGGAGGCAGGGCGGACCAATTTTTAGGGGCGGACCATTCGGTCTGCGACACTGGGTCATAAACAAACTGCAACTCGTCCGCATTCCACCACATCGTCACTTTTTCTTTGCATTTTCACTTTGTTTGCGGGACAATTTGCCATGTTTCTGATGGGGATAAGCAAGGGTTGTCCCTGGAAGCACAATTATGCTCTTTCATTTTACCCCTTTAGCCCCACCCTCAACCGAGACTATGGTTCCGTTAGAGTTTTATCAAAAAAATTTAAAAAATTTAACATTAATCAATCAATCAATCAATTTTATTTATATAGCGCCAAATCACAACAAACAGTTGCCCCAAGGCGCTTTATATTGTAAGGCAAGACCATACAATAATTACGTAAAAACCCCAATGGTCAAAACGACCCCCTGTGAGCAAGCACTTGGCGACAGTGGGAAGGAACAGAAGTTCAACAGAAGTTTGTTTCGTTTGCCCTCATCACAGGGCCATAATGGAATAATATACTTTCTGTGAATATGAAAACTGTATTCCATAAAGTATTAAAGTTACAGCCAATGTCAAAGTTTATTGTCAAAAATTATGTTTTTACCCCAAAGGTACGCATGGGTATAGGACAACAATGCACCATCTAGTCCTCATCCAGACAAAAGATGCTGCCGCATAAGGAATCTCTATATCAACACTTAGTGAAACTATAGTGCCTGGAAAAAACACAGGGTCTATGGGCATAACAACGACAACAACAGATGGATCATTCATTACATAGACTCACATTACATTGCATGAGTCAAAAATGTGGAAATACTTTCTGTAAATACTTTCTGGATGCACTGTATCTATGATTGCCCAGCAAATACATTAAGTTGGCATGAGAGTCATGTCAATTTGAACCATCTTACCTTTATACAATTGTTGGATTTGTAATGTTTCCATTACCTTAAAAAAAAGAAGAAGAAGAAAAAAAAAGCTTTTCTTCATCCATTCTCACTGATAAAAAGTTACATTCAAATATATTAAACAAATGTGATCTTCTACTTGAAAAACATGCATCATGCTAAAGGGCAGTAGTTTTGAATGTACCTGGGAGAGACAAAGGCTGCTCTCTGGAAAAAGCTCGATACACATCTTAATCACCTCCGGTAGCCTTTGCAGGGTCATGAAGTGAGAGAGAAGCATCACATGATCCATTCTGCTGCCCATGCATACAGTGTTCTTTAAGAGGTCCCTCATGGAATTCAGAGTGGTCTTCATCAGGTCACACTCAATACTGATGCTAGGCAGGACAGCAACTAGCCTAAGCAGTGCGGTAACTGTTGGGTGACTCTTTGACTCAGGATGGATGAGTGTTTCCGCAATGGATGTGGGAGGAGAAACATCCTGGTATTTCTCTCTCCAAACTGCAGCCCAGGCATTGATTTCCTGCTCAGCTGCATCGGGTTCAGCAAGATCCACAAGATGGAGGCTAAACGGCTTGTCTGCAGAGTCTGGCAGAATAGGCTGCGGATTACAGGCAGGCAACAACGACAAGATTGACAGAGCCTTTAAGTGACTATCTGAGAAGCTGTGCTTCATCTCGTCAATGAGACTTCTGAGGAGAGGAACGCTGAGATTTTCTCTGTAATATATCTCTGGAGATTCATAGCTGTTGACTTCCTCTGAGAAGCACACTTGTTCTGGAGCTACCTTGGTTGCTAGCTGGAATGCCTGGTCAAACCACACAGCGTGCACATTGCTTACATTTTCCAACATTTTGTTAAGAGTGTCAATGATTGAGGGGATTTTTTCCACTTCACAGAGAATATCAGCAGGGTTTCCGCAGCGAAAGACAGTGCTACAGTTACGAAGAGGAGCACAAGCATTCTTCAAAATCACAAGAGTGACAATGAAATCCAGATTTCTCAAAGCGGTTGCGAGAACTTGAGCATGCATTGACTTGGCACCTGTGGCATTTGAACTAACAGCATCTAGGCAACCGAGAATACCCTCCAATGTGTCAGCAAGTATGTCAAAGAAATCCTCTCTCTTTTTCCACCTCGAGCAACATGTTTCTGGAATTTCCTCGAGAGCTTCCCTTGGCATATTCAACAGCCCGTCTACAGCCTGTGCCAACTGTTCCTCCAGACAAGGAGATTCATCGAAAAACAGGAGCAAATCTTCTGTGATGTCCAGCATTTTTACTACTGATGGGCAAGGCACACTTCCTGCAAGCCAGTGGGCAAGGCCGCAAGACTCACTAGGTGTAACAACAGCGAGTGGGTAGCTCTGGAGGAAATCCAAGGACATCCTCCTCAGGCTTTGGTAACATGAGCCCAAAGGCATAAATGCTTGTCCACGACACTGAGACATTGGTAGGTTCCATTCTTCAGTGAGAATTTTTGCAAGGTTTCTTGCTTGTACACTGACATCACAGCTTTCATCAAATGGTAAAAAACCCAAAAGTTCTACTTTGGGAGCAGATTCTCCGACATAACGGACAAAAACAGGCAAATGCTTTTTGTCAGCAATTTTAACAGATTTGTCTGTGATAAGTGAGAAGTATGGAGATTCGTGTATTTCCTTCAGTATGACATCTCTGATTCCTCTTATGATTAATGTCACCATCTCAGCCTTGCCTATAGAAGGTGCATGTTTGCTCTCACTTTCAAACCAGTGGCACATGCCAAGCTCCTGCATGAAAACGTCTCTGTCCTCTTCCGACATGTCCAAGAGATTCAGGTTCTTCTTGCCCAGTTGTGTAGCCAGTCTGAATAATGTCACCAAATTCTGCCGATTATCTCCTGTGTGCTCATTCTCATCTGTTGGTTTCATGTCTTGGTCCTCGACCTCCTGATAGCATGGAGGACCTACAACGACAATTTTCTGAATCTTGGGCTCCTTTTGTTCCTCGCTGACACTACCAACTACATATTTCAAAAAGAAAAGCAGGAAAAAAGTCATCAGATCTTCAAGTCATACAAATGTGAATGATCAAATAACTTTTAATAACCAAATGAGACCTCACAGTCCTGCTCGCATTAAAGAGGAACGCTGGTATTTTTTAACCTGGGAAGTTTTAGGGCTCCATTTTTTTAGTCAACACAAAAACTTTGTTCATGAAGTGCTCATTCTTGTTGTAAACAGAAGAACAAGCCTCTCACCAAGATTCATTCAGGAAGCCGTTCATTTCAGCACTTAACATTATTATTTTTTGTACTTGTGATGGGGAGGTGATGGTCTAGTGGTTAAGGTGTTGGGCTTGAGTCCAGAAGATCATGGGTTCAAATCCCCACCTGACTGGAAAATCACTAAGGGCCCTTGGGCAAGGTCCTTAATCCCCTATTGCTCCCGGTGTGTAGTGAGCGCCTTGTATGGCAGCACCCTGACATCGGGGTGAATGTGAGGCATAATTGTAAAGCACTTTGAGCATCTGATGCAGATGGAAAAGCGCTATATAAATGCAGACCATGCAGTCCATTTACTTGTATCCGCAGGCTAACCTCCCAATTAAATGTCGGTCCTCATCTTTTTAAGTAGCTCTTCTTCCTCGTGCTTTGTCACACAGGTGACAGAATCTGTTCTGTACACAAAATGTTTCCGAAGGACTTCTGAACAACAAGTTTATTTGTTATATTCCCACCGAATCTGTGTTTTGTAATTCAGTTCATTTCTTGTGGATACAATATTCTCATGGTCTTATTTAGTCATTATAAAAGATAATTAAAATCATACCTTCCATACAATCTTCAGGGTTCTTGATGAAGCTTTTGGATTCCTTGTCCTGAGAATAAAAATGTAAAAAGATTTAACAAATGAATACTGAATAAAAACAAATTGAGGTTTCACGATAGGTTTTTTTTAAACCCAAATCTGAGCCTACTTTTTAATACATTGCAAAATTGAGTATGTTAACAACACTTTAAAATACTGAAGCATTTATTTTTCCTATTTCATAAGGTTACACAGCAGGCTCAGCCAGTATGATGACATTTCATTTGACTTAAATGTTTGATTAAGAGTCACCACATTCTTAATACTTATAGAGTGGTGACAGGATTAAAGGTGGCTGTACACTACTTACAAATACAATGTGTGGATTCATACAAATCCACACATTATGACTCAATCATATGCATGTATTCCCAGGACAGCACATACACACAGGCAAGCATGCACACACACACACAAATAAATGTGCACATTTTACAGGTGAAATATCAATCTTCCCATGGCCAAAGTCCATCAAACGTCCATAAAGAATTTGTGTGATGTGAAGATGTATAAAACCAAATGACAAGAAAAAAGCTGCACACCTACAAAACCTTGAAGTGGTCATGTGCGTGCGTGTGTGTGTGTGTGTGTGTGTGGTTGGGGGGTGGGGGCAATAATGCTAATCAATGCACAACATAATTTATTCCTATGGTTTGATTAATAGATAACACACAAAATAAATAACTTTGGCTGCCCACAAAGCCCAGTCATTCATTCTGCAAAAAAGTTTCTTTCTCGCTCTCGCTCATAAAAAAAAAAAAAAAAAAAAAAAAAAAAAAAAAAAATCTATCCCACCCTCAGTCTATGTATTCCTTGTCTTGTGTTATCCACTAACACAGAATAATGCCTGTTGCTCAGGTGTTATTTGCGCTCTTATTTTAGTGCATTCAACTTGACACAAGGCATTAATGTGGGAATTAAAAAATCAAATGGTAGAACAAAGGATCCTTGGTTCAAATCCCAGCCTGACCGGAAAAGGGCCCTTGGGTAAGGTCCTTAATCCCCTAGTTGCTCTTGGTGTGTAGTGAGCGCCTTGTATGGGAGCACCATGACATCAGGCTGAATGCGAGGAATTATTGTAAAGCGCTTTGAGTGTCTGATGCAGATGGAAAAGCGCAATATACAGTAGTGTTCAGAGAAATACTAGTGCTATGTGACTAAAAGGATTAATCCAGGTTTTGAGTATATTTCTTATTGTTACATGGGAAACAAGGTACCAGTAGATTCAGTAGATTCTCACAAATCCAACAAGACCAAGCATTCATGACATGCACACTCTTAAGGCTATGAAATTGGGCTATTAGTAAAAAAAAAAGTAGAAAAGGGGGTGTTCACAATAATAGTAGTGTGGCATTCAGTCAGTGAGTTCGTCAGTTTTGTGGAACAAACAGGTGTGAATCAGGTGTCCCCTATTTAAGGATGAAGCCAGCACCTGTTGAACATGCTTTTCTCTTTGAAAGTCTGAGGAAAAGGGAAGTTCAAGACATTGTTCAGAAGAACAGCGTAGTTTGATTAAAAAGTTGATTGGAGAGGGGAAAACTTAGACGCAGGTGCAAAAAATTATAGGCTGTTCATCTACAATGATCTCCAATGCTTTAAAATGGACAAAAAAGCCAGAGACGTGTGGAAGAAAATGGAAAACAACCATCAAAATGGATAGAAGAATAACCAGAATGGCAAAGGCTCACCCATTGATCAGCTCCAGGATGATCAAAGACAGTCTGGAGTTACCTGTAAGTGCTGTGACAGTTAGAAGGCGCCTGTGTGAAGCTACTTTATTTGCAAGAATCCCCCACAAAGTCCCTCTGTTAAATAAAAGACGTGCAGAAGAGGTTACAATTTGCCAAAGAACACATCAACTGGCCTAAAGAGAAATGGAGGAATATTTTGTGGACTGATGAGAGTAAAATTGTTCTTTTTGGGTCCAAGAGCTGCAGGCAGTTTGTAAGACGACCCCCAAACTCTGAATTCAAGGCACAGTTTACAGTGAAGACAGTGAAGCATGGTGGTGCAAGCATCATGATATGGGCATGTTTCTCCTACTATGGTGTTGAGCCTATATATCACATACCAGGTATCATGGATCAGTTTGGATATGTCAAAATACTTGAAGAGGTCATGTTGCCTTATGCTGAAGAGGACATGCCCTTGAAATGGGTGTTTCAACAAGACAATGACCCCAAGCACACTAGTAAACGAACAAAATCTTGGTTCCAAACCAACAAAATTAATGCCTCGCAGATGTGAAGAAATCATGAAAAACTGTGGTTATACAACTAAATACTAGTTTAGTGATTCACAGGATTGTTAAAAAAGCAGTTTGAACATAATAGTTTTGAGTTTGTAGTGTCAACAGCAGATGCTACTATTATTGTGAACACCCCCTTTTCTACTTTTTTTACTAATAGCCCAATTTCATAGCCTTAAGAGTGTGCATATCATGAATGCTTGGTCTTGTTGGATTTTTGAGAATCTACTGGTACCTTGTTTCCCATGTAACAATAAGAAATATACTCAAAACCTGGATCAATCTTTTTAGTCACATAGCACTACTATTATTCTGAACACTACCCTAAATGCAGTCCATTTACCATCTTATGTGCACAGTAACATTTCAAGTTCTTAAAATATTCCTCTTCTTTTTTCACTTCGAAGCTGTGTATGGACCAAAGATGGGACAAAGGTGCTACACAGTTCTTGCTTTTTTCCTTCACTGCACAGAACGGACTACCGTATGGTCAAATATTGTAATGTGTCTGCAGTTCTTCTGCAATATGTTGCTGAGTTAAACTGAAACTTTTATGCTATTGCAGTATCACATGGTATCGTGTAACCAACTATAGTCCGTCATTGTCCACTGTGACGGACACAGTTGTCACTTTTTAAGGAATAAAATGAACCATGCATAGAAGTAGAGGTATGTGCTCTTTGAGCTACCATCTATGTTGAAGGAGTGTCTCTTTAAACCCAGCAGTGATTCTGTTGAAAAGCAAACACTTACCAGACAGATACCTTCCAGGGCTTGTGGAGTCACCTTCAAGCACTGGGTCACCATGCGGTCCAGGTCTCTCCTGAAGTCAGTGCCCACCTGCAACATCGCCAAGCATGGGCACCTGTCTTTGGGATCTGTATTTCTCAGGTATTCCTGGAATCTCTTGTGACGCATTACAACACCACAGTCCTCAAGTGCTGTGCTGGGGAGCACAGACATGATCCTCAGCAAAACATTGATATTTCCAAAGTACTGCATCAGTGGCAAGCGTAGTGTATGAAATATTGTGTCTGGGATAGTCACAGATGCTTTGGTCTTCCATGTCACTCTCCAGCAGCACAGCTCTGTGAAGAAGTTGTCAGCATCTGGGAGATCACTGCTGTAGAGAGGGGGCTTCGACTTTAAGTTTTCAAACATGTAACTGATTAAGACAGACCGCGGAACCAGAGAAAGAAAGTTCAGAGCTTCTTTGTGGTCCTCAGAAAAATGATCTTTAACAGCAGCGATAAGGTTATCTATGAGGGGTGCACTTAACCCATCTTTGTAAACTCCTACTGGTTTCATCATGCCATCCCTTGACAAAGGGCTTTCGGGCACCTCCACCTGCCCTCTTAGATTCTGACCCATCGCACAGGCTTCATCGTACCAGTTCTGGTGAAACACCTTCATGTTTGTTTTTACTCGGGTCAGAGTGGCCACAATACCACTGATTTGACAAAGTTGGGAAGCAGCACTGAAGTGGCCCTTCTGGAGACCTGCACTTAACTCTCTGGTAAAGGACGATGCATTTTTCAGGACTACCATGGCAATAATAAAATCGTAGTCCATCACTTTGCAGAGAAGCATACCAGCTTGATCAGCCACATCAGCTTTCCATCTCTGAGGGTTATTCTTGATTTTGTCAAGACATTCAACAAGGGGCTCTAGCATCTGAACAAACACCTCATATGAATCATGTTTTTCTTGCCAAAGAGCACAGAACTTCCCCTGTAACTCTTGGACCTTTTCATAGTTCTCTTTAAGACCAACATTAATCACATGATCTAGTTGCTTTTCGAGAGAAGCATTACTTCCAAAAAACATCAAAACTTCCTCAAATGCATCCAAGGCTCTTTTTACAGCAGGCACTGGGATGGATTTGGACCACCATGTGTTGAAAGAGTACGAGGAGCAGTGTGTACTTATAGCAAGGGGGTATTTTTCCTGTATTTTGCAAGCAAAGGCTTTCAGCTTGTAGGAAACATCACCAGATCCCAGGTAAGCTTGACCCCTGCAGTTGCTCAAATCAAGGTGCCACTCAGCAGTTACTATATCCAAAAGGCGTTGTACCAGGACATCACAATCAAGATCAGCCTGAAGGAATCCCATCAACTCCAATCGCATGACATCGAAACTGTCCAAAAACCGAAGGAAAAGGGGAAGGTAGTCTTTATCCCCTAATTTCACAACACCATCAATGAACAATGAGAAGAATGAAGTCCCCACTTCCATGAGAATTCCCTCTCGGACTGCATTTTCACACACACTGAGAACCTCTTTCATTTCAGACTTGGTCACATACTCAACTTCTCCATCTTGCACAGATGAAACCTCACAATGTTGCCTGCTTTGACTGCTGTATGCAGCAGTCACTGCAGCCTGCAGAGCAGACTTGAGAGCTTCTCTATCAGTCTCTGCACATTTCATCTCCACTAGCCTTTCTGCATCCATCTCCAGATTTATAAGTTGTAATTCTTCTTCAGCATCCTTTTCTGCATGGTTTTCATCAGTTGGCACTGAAACACAGATTGGAATAGTCTTGTGACACATAGCTGAACACATCTGCAAATACTACATCTACAAAGTAGGATTTCCAGTTTTTTTTTACGTGTACTAGAGAATCTATATGAAGAAGTCTTTCAGCTGTCCATAATATACTGTAGCCATCGCAGATGGTTCCCTTTACATCTATAATAGCACTGCAACATTAGTCCAGAATTAAATGTCAAGTAATGAAAATTTTTATTTTTAATGTGAGTTGAAGTATTTTATCAGGGACAAATTATAGTAGGGGTTGGTGTTAGCACAAATATTTTGAAATACCCCCTTAAAAATATGGAGAGTTATTATAAACAAGAAAATGCAAATCATTGACCAACTGATCTAGTCTAACCCCCCTGTACATGGCATGGCAATGGTAGGGCATCTCTACCCGAAGGTTCACTATGCCTGAGATACCTCGCTTTCCCTGCCGAAATCGAGTGACCCCTTTCATCTCATGAAGGTAGGGGGTGGTACTATTTTGCATAATTAAACATTGCTGTGTATTACCCCTTTAAAAATATGGGGATGGTTATTACGTATGAACATGAAAATGCAAATCATTGACCAAATGATCTAGTCTAACCCCACTGTACATACCCCCTGAAGTAGAACACCCCCCTGCCAAATCATGCATTTTTCGCTCCAAAATGCTGCCTGGCAATGACAAAGAGCCTATAAATCAATAAAGAAAACTATTTTAGTAGCATTTTCTTTTATCACACACAAAAATAGTATTACAGGAACACTGTACATACTGTGAGGCATTTATGTCCATAATGAACCCCATATTTTTATGGATACACCGCAACGTTCAATTACGCAACATACAACCGCAGTTCCGATGAAGTTGGGACGTTGTGTGAAATGTAAATAAAAACAGAATACAATAATTTGCAAATCCTTTTCAACCGATATTCAATTGAATACACCACAAAGACAAGATATTTAATGTTCAAACTGACAGACTTTTTTGTTTTTGTGCAAATATCTGCTCATTTTGAAATGAAAGCCTGTAACACATTTCAAAAAAGCTGGGACAGTGGCAACAAAAGACTGGGAAAGTTGATGAATGCTCAAAGAACACCTGTTTGGAACATTCCACGGGTGAACAGGTTAATTGGAAACAGGTGAGTGTCATGATTGGGTATAAAAGGAGCACCCCCAAAAGGCTCAGCCGTTCACAAGCAAAGATGGGGTGAGGATCACCACTTTGTGAATAATTCAACAGTTTAAGAACAATGTTTCTCAACGTTCAATTGCAAGGAATTTAGGGATTCCATCATCTACAGTCCATAATAAAATCAGAAAATTACAACATTGAATGCCTGTGACATTCGATCCCTCAGGTGGCACTGCATTATTGTGTAAAGGATCTTACCGTGTGGGCTCAGGAACACTTCAGAAAACCATTGTCATTTAACACAGTTCGTCGCTATACATTTACAAGTGCAAGTTAAAACTCTATCATCATCTTCTTCTTCTTCTTTGTCTTTCGGCTGTTCCCGTTAGGGGTCGCCACAGCAGATCAATCGTTTCCATCTCACCCTGTCCTCTGTATCTTCCTCTGTCACACCAACCACCTGCATGTCCTCCCTCAGCACATCCATGAACCTCCTCTTTGGTCTCCCTCTTCTCCTCCTGCCTGGTGGCTCCATCCTCAGCATCCTTCTCCCTATATACCCTGGGTCCCTCCTCTGCACATGTCCAAACCATCTCAATCTCGCCTCTCTGACTTTGTCTCCAAACCGTCCCACCTGAGCTGTCCCTCTGATATGTTCATTCCTAATCTTGTCCATTCTTGTCACTCCCAAAGAGAATCTCAACATCTTCAGCTCTGCCACCTCCAGCTCTGCCTCCTGTCTTTTTGTTAGTGCCACTGTCTCTAAACCATACAACATAGCTGGTCTCACTAGTTTTGTAAACTTTCCCCTTCACTCTTGCTGATATTCTTCGGTCACAAATCACTCCTGCCACCTTTCTCCACCCACTCCACCCTGCCTGCACTCTCTTCTTCACCTCTCTACCACACTCTCCATTACTTTGAACAGTTGACCCCAAATATTTAAACTCATCTACTTTCACCACTTCTACTCCTTGTAACTGCACTATTCCACTGGGCTCCCTCCCATTCACACACATGTACTCAGTCTTGCTTCTACTGACTTTCATTCCCCTTCTCTCCAAAGCATATCTCCACTTCTCCAGACTAGACTCACCTTCTCTCTACTCTCACTACAGATCACAATGTCATCTGCAAACATCATAGTCCATGGGGACTCCTGTATGATCTCATCTGTCAACCTGTCCATCACCACTGCAAACAAGAAAGGACTCAGAGCTGATCCTTGGTGTAATCCCACCTCCACCTTGAATGAGTCTGTCATTCCGACTGCGCATCTCACCGCTGTCACACTATTCTTGTACATGTCCTGTACTACCCTAACATACTTCTCTGCCACTCCAGACTTCCTCATACAAAGCCACAACTCTTCTCTTGGCACCCTATCATAAGCTTTTTTTAAGTCCACAAACACACAATGTAACTCTTTCTGTCCTTCTCTGTACTTTTCCAACAGTATTCTCAGAGCAAACATTGCATCTGTAGTGCTCTTTCTCGGCATGAAACCATATTGCTGCTCACAGATCTTCACCTGTTTTCTAAGCCTAGCTTCTACTACTCTTTCCCATAAGTTCATGCTGTGGCTGATCAGCTTTATGCCTCTGTAGTTACTGCAGCTCTGCACATCACCCTTGTTCTTGAAAATAGGAACCAGCACACTTCGTCTCCACTCCTCAGGCATCCTCTCACTTTCCAAGATTTTATTAAACAATCTGGTTAGAAACTCTACTGCCATCTCTCCTAGACATTTCCATGCCTCCATTGGAATGTCATCTGGACCAACTGCCTTTCCACTCTTCATCCTCTTCATAGCAGCCCTCACTTCTTCCTTGCTAATCTCTTTTACTTCCTGATTTACTCTCACCACATCATCCAGCCTTTTCTCTCGCTCATTTTCTTTATTCATCAACTCTTCGAAATATTCCCTCCACCTTCTCAGCACACACTCCTCACTTTGCAGCACATTACCATGTGCATCTTTTACCACCCTAACCTGCTGCACATCCTTTCCAGCTCTGTCCCTTTGTCTGGCCAATCGGTACAAGTCCCTTTCTCCTTCCTTACTATTCAACTTCTTGTACAGCTCACAATATGCCTTTTCCTTTGCTTTTGCCACTTCTCTTCTCGCCTTACGCTGCATCTCCTTGTACTCCTGTCTACTTTCTTCATCTCTCCGACTATCCCAAAACTTTTTCGCCAACCTCTTTCTCCTTATGCTTTCCTGGACCTCTTCATTCCACCACTAAGTCTCCTTGTCTTCCTTCCACTGTCCAGATGTCATACCCCAGATGTCATAGGGTTAAGTTAAAACTCTATGATGCAAAGCGAAAACCATGCATCAACAACATCCAGAAACGCCGCCGCCTTCTCTGGGCCTGAGCTCATTTGAAATGGACAGACGCAAAGTGGAAAAGTGTGCTGTGGTCTGATGAGTCCACATTTCAAATTGTTTTTTGGAAATCATGGACGCCATGTGCTCCGGACAAAAGAGGAAAAAGACCATCCAGATTGTTACCAGCACAAAGTTCAAAAGCCAGCATCTGTGATGGTATGGGGGTGTGATAGTGCCAATGGGCAACTTACACATCTGTGATGACAATGCTGAAAGGTACATCCAGGTTTTAGAGCAACACAGTGACATCCAAGCAACGTCTTTTTCAGGGACGTCCCTGCTTATTTCAGCAAGACAATGCCAAGCCACATTCTGCACGTGTTACAACAGCGTGGCTTCATAGTAAAAGAGTACAAGTACTAGACTGGCCTGCCTGCAGTCCAGACCATTGAAAATGTGTGGCGCATTATGAGGCGCAAAAATACGACAACAGAGACCCTGGACTGTTGAACAACTGAAGTCATGCATCAAGCAAGAATGGGAAAGAATTCCACCTACAAAGCTTCAACAATTAGTGTCCTCAGTTCCCAAAAAGCTTATTGAGTGCTGTTAGAAGGAAAGGTGATGTAACACAGTGGGAAACATACCATTGTCCCAGCTTTTTTGAAACCTGTTACAGGCATCCATTTCAAAATGAGCAAATATTTGCACGAAAACAAAGTTTATCAGTTTGAACATTAAATATCTAGTAAAGCAAAAACAAAGAGTTCACCGTGCTTCTGCAGAGCACAAACAAATCTGGTGCAACCAGGCAGGACCAATTTGTAAAAAAGAAGAAATAACTGGTGCAGCACAGAAAGAAATAAGTGCAAAAAGTCTTTAATAAGGTGCTGAAAGGAAAAAAATGTTCAAAGTGACTGACGTTTCGATGTGAGAGTCACATCTTCCTCTGAGGAAGAACATTTGAACATTTTTTTCCTTTCAGCACCTTATTAAAGACTTTTTGCACTTATTTCTGTGCTGCACCAGTTATTTCTTCTTTATTAAATATCTGTCTTTGTGGTGTATTCAGTTGAATATAGGTTGAAGAGGATTTGAAAATCATTGTATTCTGTTTTTATTTACATTTTACACAATGTCCCAACTTCATTGGAACTGGGGTTGTAGCACCACCCCCGGGCAGTTCGGTGACTTAGTGGTTAGCACTGTTGCCTCACAGCGAGAAGGTCATGGGTTCAATTCCCGCCTGTGGCCTTTCTGTGTGGAGTTTGCATGTTCTCCCCATGTTTGCGTGGGTTTTCCTCTGGGTGCTCCGGTATCCTCCCACATCCAAAGACATGCGGGTTAGGTGGACTGGAATCTTTAAACTGTCCGTTGCTGTGCAAGAGGGTGTGAATGTGTTTGTTTGTTTGTTTGTGGCCCTGTGACAGACTGGCGTCCTGTCCTGAGTGTACCCCACCTCGTGCTCTATGACTGCTGGGATAGGCCAACCCGCAACCCTGAAATGGACTAAGCGGTTGAAGATGAGTGTGTGAGTGAGTGAGAGTACCATCCCCTAATTATAAACTTTCATTGGTTACTTTCAGACATGACAGCGTTTGCTCAACTTCATTTGCTTTGTGTGCAAATTTAGATTTTTTTGAGTTCTGAACTACCGTAGTTGATGGATATAAAATAGTCAGGTCCATATGTATTTCATTGACAATGGAGATGAAATAAAAATCAAGATATGCTTGTAGTTTAGACTTTCAACTTTAATTCAAAGCATCTAAACATATCATACAAATCATTTACGAATTGCTGCCATTTTTATACAGTCCCTCCATTTCTAGAGGGCATAATTGGTCAAAAATAACACCAGTTATCACAGTTAGCGTTATGCAGGTTAGTGCGCTTGATTTCAGTGCGGAAGGTTCCTGATTCAAATCTCACCCCTGCCACATTTCTCCATGTAATGTGGAGTTGTGCCAGGAAGGGCATCCAGCGTAAAACCTGTGCCAAATCAACATGCAGATCCACTGTGGCGACCCTGAGTGCAAACGAGGGAGCAGCCTAAGGGACTTATATCACAGTACGCATTACAGTATGCTGTGTGAATACATCAATCCGAAGATACAACTCACTCGCCGGACAGTTTCAGAGTGAGTAAAGAACACTGGCAAAACAACAGACCCACTCCAAGCATTAGTATCATTAATGCTTCTTGCAATTTACCAGAGGCCAAAATATGGCCATCGGGTAATGCGAAGGCTTTGCACCCGTCCTTCGGTCTGTGCTCAGCGTAAGTCCAGTTCTATTACTGCCAGGGTCTTCAAATTCACAGGGAACATTCTTGGGAAACAGACGTTAGACAAGTTCAAAGATGGCTAACCTTGACCTAGTTTAAGAAGTCAAAAGGTCATATTCTGTTTCCTACTGTTATACTCATGGCTGACAGCATGACTCATGCAAATCTGATTTTTTGGAGGGTGACAGCTAATCAAAGAAGAGAAGCAACGTGACATCACTGACTGGTCTCTCTCTGGCTACTAATCCAACATGGCGGAATCCACTCCAAAACCGCTGTGTTTCTGTGTAAATCTAACGTTTCTAATATATTATGTAAAAGTTAGCAAGAAATAAACACTTGTAAAACTGAAACACTGTTTTTGCAACCTAAAAACACTTCTGGAGTGATTTACAAGACATTTTGCGGATGTCAGCGCGCACGTGCATCACAAGAGGTCAAAGGTAACATCGGGTCTTTTCAAAAGCCCATGTACGAGGTCTGTCAATAAAGTAACGGTCCTTTTTATTTTTTCAAAAACTATATGGATTTCATTCATATGTTTTTACGTCAGACATGCTTGAATCCTCGTGCGCATGCGCGAGTTTTTCCACGCCTGTCGGTTACGTCATTCGCCTGTGAGCACGCCTTGGGAAGGAGTGGTCCCGCCCCCTCGTCGGATTTTCATTGTCTGGAAATGGCGGAATGAAAAGGACTTTTTTCCATAAGAATTTTTTCAGAAACTGTTAGACTGGCAGCTGGAAACCATTCGAAAAAATGATCTGGCTTTCGTTGAAAATTTTACGGGCTTCACAGAGAATAAGGTCCATTACTACAGCTTTAAGGACCCCTTTAAGGTCCGAGCTGCGACGACGCGGCACAAGCCACCGGACCATTTCTAAACGGATGGCTCTGTGGATACGAGACCGTCGTGTGCTCTTTCTCTGGTTATCACAAGAGCTGGACATCAGCCATTTTCCGGCAGATTTTACTTTTAACAAGAGATTTTGTCATGGAAAGCCGCGCGGAGGCTTCACGCGTAAAGACCGATTCGCTCTGGAAGCGAGACAAAGGAACACCTCTGTTTCGGCGTGTTAGAGGACAAGTTTGGACATGCCTATCTCGGCTTTCAATGCTTACCAGTCCAGTAAGTATCAGAGAAATTGTGGAGAGCTGGACATGCCTAACGCAGGAAAAGTAGGGCGTGGTTCTGCATCTTTTGTATCCTGAGAAACCAACATTTCTCAATATTGCACCCAGTGAGTCAAAACTTCGCACATTCAAGAAATACTGGTTTCTCAGAATGCAAAAGGTGGGGTATCACTCCTTACTATTTCTGGGTCAGGCTCAAAACTTATCAATCGGCCCTCATACACAAAATGAATGTTGAAACAGTGACTGAATTTAAACTAATGGCATGCCATACATTTTCAAAGATCATCTCACCTTGGGAATGCTTCTCTTTCACATCATCATCCTAAAAGAAAACATAATTTAAAGGAGAATTGTTTCATCACTTAAACATCTGATTTCCATAATATTCCTACAAAATCTACTCACCATTTGCAGTAACTGCATTATGTCTGGATGTTTCTGTACATAGGACTCTACCATTTGCTCCACACTGAAGTGCACATCTTGATTGACAAAGACATAGGCCATGCTGCACTTTCTTTGGTCTGATGGTGTGGCTCTCAGGTAGGAGTGACACCTCTCCAGCACCATATGGTACTGTCCATACACATCTGCCTCTGCATTCACACATGGAACCGTACCCAAAACCCGCAGCAAACTCTGCACATTTGGGTAAAACCCAATATCTGGAATCTTAAGAGTAGCAAACACCGTGGTTGGTAGGATTCTGCGCTTGCTGGCATGCCTCCACTTGACTTCCCAACAGCCGAGCTCTTCGTAGAATGTGTCTGGTCTCGCAAGGTTGTTTAAGTTGGCGTCTGCTACTTTATCCCTGCGAATACTGAAGTTGTGGTCAGCCATGTACGATGGCACCAACGATAGCCACCTGAGAATCCTCACCATCTCTATGCTGAACACTCTCTTCACCTCTGCAACAAGATACTGCAGGATGGGGCGGCTGAGAGTTTCTCTGTAAAAGTCCTCCAGTGGCGCCTCAGTTGCGGCTTCTTGTTCCATATCCGGCTTAATGACTTCAACCCCCAGTTTCCTTGCTCGACCAACTGCATCTGAATACCATCTTTTGTGGAAAACTGCAACCTCCTGTTGGTATTTGTTTAATAGTTTTAAGGCATTGGAAATTGTGTACTGCAAGGTGCTGCTGATGCTAATTATTCCCCTGAGACTGGAGTTGAGTATGCTCACACAACAGAGGGTGTTCTTCAAAACAACAAGCGTGATGATGAAATTAAAATTCTTCAAGACTGGCTTGAGTTTGGCCATCTGTTGAGCGGTGTCTTCATCCACCTTTGAAATCATCTCATTGATGCAGCTCAGGAATGGCTCAAGGATGTCTAACATTGTGTGGAAGACATCAGTACCATATTCCCAATTTCCAACAAGAGCAGCCTTGATTCTGTCCACTTCTCCTTTTATATGCCCATATGTCATCTGGATATTTCCTTCTAATCTTTTTGAAAGTTCTGGTATTCTCCTGAGTAATGACGCTACCTCTTCCACAGTGTCTGCCACATTTTGAATAGATGAAACAGGCATGCAGCGAATGATCCATATGTTGAAAGCATATGGGTCACTTGGTGACAGAACTACCTGAGGAAATTCTTGAAGAATCCTGCAGGTAAGGTCTCGCATCTTCTGACACATACTGCCTGTAACCAGATAGGTGAGCCCTCGGCAATTGTCCATTTTCAGCCCCCACTTATTTCTCAACTCAGAGAGAAGCATGTAAAACAGATTCTCAGTGTCCATGTCACATGGAAGGAACCCAATAAGATACTTTTGAGGGAATCCGGACACTGTGACGGACCTGATAAAAACAGGGATTTGCTCCTTTCCTTCTATGCTTGTCACATCCTGAAGGAGAATGGAGAAGTATCGTGCCTGCCTGAGGCTGTTCTTTATCTCCTCCCGCATGAGATCTTCACTGAATTGGAGGATTTCTTTCTTGTCAATTTTCTCTACACAGACAGGATTGAGAGACTGCTGACCTCTTGCGCTGCTGATTGGCTCATCTTTGCTGATGTTTGCACCATTGATGCTGAATCCAGTCAATGCAAGGATTTCTTTAAAATAGGCTTTAAGAGTCTCCTTTGCTTTCGAGCTGGCTGCATCCTCATGCGTCTGATCATCTTTTTGTACTTCAGATGTATTGTTGCTCTCTGTAGGTACCTCCTTTGGCTCATCTTTCACTTCTGGTATTTCTGTGTTTTCTGAAGACAGGAGACATTGCTTAAACAATAAAACAAAGCAATTTGTGTAATGATACATAAAGCAAGGACAAATACATTTTAAAACAGTCTTTTGTAATGCTATTTTTTTGTCCCCCTACAATGAAATCAACCATACCTTTTGTTTTCTTCACTGAACCAAGTTCCTCTGCAGACTGGAAATAAGAAAACAATAATTACAACCTTGTTTTCTAAACTAAAAACATTAGAAATCATTTTGTTAACTCAAACACTTACAGGATCTCTTGCCCGTTTTCTGTTGCTGGTTGACTGATTGTTTACTGGTGCAGAAAAATCAAATATGGTGGGAACAGCATCTTCCTTTAAGATACAACCCGAGGTACTCTGTGAAGAGGCGGGGAGGGGAAACAGTTAAATTGCCATTTCACTTGTGAGGTGAAAACAGGATACTGTGTGGGTATCTTCTTATTATCGTTCTCCAACCAACCATCTGGGCATGTCACAAAAAAGCAAGCAGTATTCCAGAAATACACTGTTACTTATGGAACATAAATCAAAAACACAATGCAGTCAGAAAATAATTAGATGCTTATTTATTTCAAATGACAGCTGGTCTGCCTGGGTGGTTGTCACCCAGGTAGTGGAGCAAATAACTGATACAATCCTTGAAATAGTGATACAAGCACCAAATGTGGCACAAATACTCCTTAGACATTACTCTTTTGAAAAAACCGACTGGCTCTTTAATTTTCAATAGGCAGCCAGGTCAGCCAGTGGGTCAGCTAATAGGATTAATAAATGGAATAGTTTTGACAGTGTTGAATGCTTGGTCTGCAAAGTAAAGGTCAAACAAGGTCAACTTCCACTGGATTCTATGACATGTGACATATCTTACCCCATAACATGATAACTATAGTCTGGGCCCCGACTTGCTACACTTTTTTCTTGTTTTTTTTTTTGTTTTTTTTTCCTTTTAGTATGACCCCTAAGGACACCTAAATAAGTGGTCTGCTTTGCTGGAAATATCGCAAACTGAAACTGTGGCCATTTTTGTATATGCACCTTTGGTCGCTTCACCAAAAATAGTGAAAAATGGTATTTTCTCTTAAACTCTTTAGTGTACTGACATCAAGTTCAAATATGCATTTAAAGAACTTTTTTTATTACTTAGAACCAGAAAAATCTGAAAATGAACCCCAAATTTCATAATTTTCTCAGTTTTTCACATATACTTCATTTGTAATAAAATTTTCCTTTTAGTAATCATATCAAGCAATGTGTCATTCTTTCATGTGCAGAATGTAGACTCTTCTGTGAAAAAAAGTGAAAAATTGACCAAAAAAAGGATCAGTGATGATTTTAGTGAGCCTCACCCTCAGGCCTCATATTGCAATTTGACCAAAACTATTGCTGTTAAGAATAAATAAGAGGTAAACAGGAGAATTCCAGCTAATAAATAGCAATAAACATACATGAGGGCTACTTCAATGTAATACAAATTTGTATAAATTTAAAATATTTTATAATTATGGTATTTTTATGCTATTTACACTTGTTTCAGGAACTAGCAGCTTCATATTGGAGACAATGTTTTCTAAAATACTACAGAATAGGCATGAGGCAAATGCCCTGTCTTTCAATTACCTTGCTAGTTGCACTGTACAATGTACCTATAAAATACAATCAATTTATATGTATATACTTTGTTGTGTTCTGCAGGTTTCTGGAGTTGCGCTGCAATTAGTGGTAAGAAACAGTAGATAAGGATCTGGCTTGCCTGTCTTATAATATTCACTCATTATATATTGCTGTTGCAGGTAATGAAGACAGGTGAAAATCTGAAGACCTGCTTCCTGAATCATGGCGCCAGAATTTTCAACAAAGCAACCAAAGAGAAAGCAGCCTGTTACAAATTATACTGCTTAATATGCTAGAAAAAAACAGACACTAACTCTGGACCTCTGCAAAAACTGACAGACCAATGTTATCCTGCACTCTTATATGCTGTCACTAACAGGAAGGATGATGTCTCCTTCAGACTTGAAGATGAGTTAAAATCTCAATCTGAATTTCTCAAGAATCCTGTGTCATGCTCGATGTCATTCCATGTACACAAACCGCAAAACTGCTGATCAAAAGAAATTCAAGTTTGCAAAGCAAACTTGCACCCCACCTACAGCAGGACAATCAACTGAACCAGATGGCAGTTATGCCCCAAGAATAACATGATCTTTCACACCACAGCCTATTATCTACAAAGAGGAATGTTTCATTTGTGGAAGAGCCCGCACTACAAAGGGTGATGGTTTCAACATTAGACAGACAAAATTCAGTCTGGGATAAAGAAAATTAACTAGGAGATGAAGATATGCTACGCAAAATCCATGGTTCTAACAAATGCATGGACATGGTGGCAGAAGACTTTCGGTACCACAGAATCTGCATGAGCTCCTACTTGACCAGACATGCTCAAATACAGGTCAAGTCAAGCACTTACACAAGTCCATATGATGCTGCACTGAATAAGCTGGTATCTCAGATAGAAGAGCCTCTTTTCAGACATGGAGCTGTTTTCTTCATTACAGGTCTGAGGAATGAATTCCGAAAGTACCTTGAAGAATATGGGGTGGACAATGCTCAGTCATACAGATCTCACTACTTGGCAGCCTGACTCCGAAAATACTATGAAGTAGATGGCAACTGCAGAATACAGATTGTGCCACAGAAGGGATCTTCTAGCTTGGTATGCACTACAGACCTGAGCATAGGCTGCCTGATGTCCAAATTACAGAAACTTAGACTGTAGAAGAGTCAGAGTATGAAGAAAGTGGTGATGAGATTGCAACTGATGATTCCATGATCTCCTCTTACTACACTGCAAAAACAATACAGAAGGAACTCAAGGATCATTGGAAGGCAGAGAAGAAGGCAATGAAGAGTGCCAGAGCAGGTTAGCCTGAAAGTGAGGATGAAGGCACAGCACTACAAATGGAAATATCATACATGGAGGCATCACAGAGCGTGAGCTGCAGCCTGTACAATCACTTGGCATTTTTATTAACGGATGCCTTACCCGAGGTTAATGAGGATGGTCGAGTGCATATTTTTTCTGGCATATTAAGCAAGCAGTATAATTTGTAACAGGCCGCTTTCTCTTTGGTTGCTTTGTTGAAAATTCTGGCTCCATGATTCAGGAAGCAGGTCTTCAAATTTTCACCTGTCTTCATTACCTGCAACAGCAATACAGTAGTGTTCAGAATAATAGTAGTGCTATGTGACTAAAAAGATTAATCCAGGTTTTGAGTATATTTCTTATTGTTACATGGGAAACAAGGTACCAGTAGATTCAGTAGATTCGCACAAATCCAACAAGACCAAGCATTCATGATATGCACACTTAAGGCTATGAAATTGGGCTATTAGTAAAAAAAAGTAGAAAAGGGGGTGTTCACAATAATCGTAGCATCTGCTGTTGAAACTCAAAACTATTATGTTCAAACTGCTTTTTTTAGCAATCCTGTGAATCACTAAACTAGTATTTAGTTGTATAACCACAGTTTTTCATGATTTCTTCATATCTGCGAGGCATTAATTTTGTTGGTTTGGAACCAAGATTTTGCTCATTTACTAGTGTGCGTGGGGTCATTGTCTTGTTGAAACATCCATTTCAAGGGCATGTCCTCTTCAGCATAAGGCAACAAGACCTCTTCAAGTATTTTGACATATCCAAACTGATCCATGATACCTGGTATGCGATATATAGGCCCAACACCATAGTAGGAGAAACATGCCCATATTATGATGCTTACACCACCATGCTTCACTGTCTTCACTGTGAAGTGTGGCTTGAATTCAGAGTTTGGGAGTCGTCTCACAAACTGTCTGCAGCCCTTGGACCCAAAAAGAACAATTTTACTCTCATCAGTCCACAAAATATTCCTCCATTTCTCTTTAGGCCAGTTGATGTGTTCTTTGGCAAATTGTAACCTCTTCTGCACGTCTTTTATTTAACAGAGGGACTTTGCGGGGGATTCTTGCAAATAAATTAGCTTCACACAGGCGTCTTCTAACTGTCACAGCACTTACAGGTAACTCCAGACTGTCTTTGATCGTCCTGGAGCTGATCAATGGGTGAGCCTTTGCCATTCTGGTTATTCTTCTATCCATTTTGATGGTTGTTTTCTGTTTTCTTCCAAGCGTCTGTTTTTTTTGGCCATTTTAAAGCATTGGAGATCATTGTAGATGAACAGCCTACAATTTTTTGCACCTGCATATAATTTTTAAAAATTTTCCCCTCTCCAATCAACTTTTTAATCAAACTACGCTGTTCTTCTGAACAATGTCTTGAACATCCCATTTTCCTCAGACTTTCAAAGAGAAAAGCATGTTCAACAGGTGCTGGCTTCATCCTTAAATAGGGGACACCTGATTCACACCTGTTTGTTCCATAAAATTGATGAACTCACTGACTGAATGTCACACCACTATTATTGTGAACACCCCCATTTCTACTTTTTTTTTTTTTACTAATAGTCCAATTTCATAGCCTTAAGAGTGTGCATATCAGGAATGCTTGGTCTTGTTGGATTTGTGAAAATCTACTGAATCTACTGGTACATTGTTTCCCATGTAACAATAAGAAATATACTCAAAACCTGGATTAATCTTTTTAGTCACATAGCACTATTATTATTCTGAACACTACTGTATATAATGAGTGAATATTATAAGACAGGCAAGCCAGATCCTTATCTACTGTTTCTTACCACTAATTGCAGCACAACTCCAGAAACCTGCAGAACACAACAAAGTATATAGATATAAACTGGTTGTATTTTATAGGTACACTGTACAGTGCAACTAGCAAGGTAAGTCAGGGCTCGCAAAATCACTAGCCCGACGTCCCGGGGCTATGTGCTTTTTCACTCGGGCTACTAAAATTTTACACCCCCTGCCCGAAGGGCTACCTAAAAATATACCCGATATCTTGGCTGGCTGAGGATGAGAGGAGACGGCGCCGTCCTTCTGTGTGTTACGTTCTCTCTCTCTCACTCACTCACTCACTCTCCTGCTCTCTCCCTCGCTCTCCTGCCCGCTTTCTCACACAAGCCAGCCGCATGTTCACAAAGCACTGAGTACGATGAAGTGGGAAGAATAGGAAGCAAAACAGTTGCTGGTTTAGTCTGCAGTCACCTCGCTACTATTCAGAATTGAAGCATCGCAAACACTCGCCAATATAGACGTCTTTTGATGGTAGGTTAATAAAGTAAAAAAAATAAATAAAAAAAAAACAGCACATGTGCGAAACAATTGTATTTATTTAGGTAGGTATTTATTTTGCCATAGGTATTAAAGGCACTGCGCTGCGGTGGTTTGAATCATATTTGTCTAATAGATTACAATTTGTTCATGTAAATGGGGAATCTTCTTCACAGACTAAAGTTAATTATGGAGTTCCACAAGGTTCTGTGCTAGGACCAATTTTATTCACTTTATATATGCTTCCCTTAGGCAGTATTATTAGACGGTATTGCTTAAATTTTCATTGTTACGCAGATGATACCCAGCTTTATCTATCCATGAAGCCAGACGACACACACCAATTAGCTAAACTGCAGGATTGTCTTACAGACATAAAGACATGGATGACCTCTAATTTCCTGCTTTTAAACTCAGATAAAACTGAAGTTATTGTACTTGGCCCCACAAATCTTAGAAACATGGTGTCTAACCAGATCCTTACTCTGGATGGCATTACCCTGACCTCTAGTAATACTGTGAGAAATCTTGGAGTCATTTTTGATCAGGATATGTCATTCAAAGCGCATATTAAACAAATATGTAGGACTGCTTTTTTGCATTTACGCAATATCTCTAAAATCAGAAAGGTCTTGTCTCAGAGTGATGCTGAAAAACTAATTCATGCATTTATTTCCTCTAGGCTGGACTATTGTAATTCATTATTATCAGGTTGTCCTAAAAGTTCCCTAAAAAGCCTTCAGTTAATTCAAAATGCTGCAGCTAGAGTGCTGACGGGGACTAGAAGGAGAGAGCATATCTCACCCATATTGGCCTCTCTTCATTGGCTTCCTGTTAATTCTAGAATAGAATTTAAAATTCTTCTTCTTACTTATAAGGTTTTGAATAATCAGGTCCCATCTTATCTTAGGGACCTCGTAGTACCATATCACCCCAATAGAGCGCTTCGCTCTCAGACTGCAGGCTTACTTGTAGTTCCTAGGGTTTGTAAGAGTAGAATGGGAGGCAGAGCCTTCAGCTTTCAGGCTCCTCTCCTGTGGAACCAGCTCCCAATTCAGATCAGGGAGACAGACACCCTCTCTACTTTTAAGATTAGGCTTAAAACTTTCCTTTTTGCTAAAGCTTATAGTTAGGGCTGGATCAGGTGACCCTGAACCATCCCTTAGTTATGCTGCTATAGACGTAGACTGCTGGGGGGTTCCCATGATGCACTGTTTCTTTCTCTTTTTGCTCTGTATGCACCACTCTGCATTTAATCATTAGTGATCGATCTCTGCTCCCCTCCACAGCATGTCTTTTTCCTGGTTCTCTCCCTCAGCCCCAACCAGTCCCAGCAGAAGACTGCCCCTCCCTGAGCCTGGTTCTGCTGGAGGTTTCTTCCTGTTAAAAGGGAGTTTTTCCTTCCCACTGTAGCCAAGTGCTTGCTCACAGGGGGTCGTTTTGACCGTTGGGGTTTTACATCATTATTGTATGGCCTTGCCTTACAATATAAAGCGCCTTGGGGCAACTGTTTGTTGTGATTTGGCGCTATATATAAAAAAAAAATTGATTGATTGAATTGATTGATTTATTTAATTCACTTATTCTTTCTTTGAACACAGATGGATTTACGTCGATATTTTAGTTCTGTGCAGCCAAAAAACACAGGTCAGAATGAAGAGGGGGCAGAGAAAGAGGGGCAGTTCAGCACAGATGAGCAGGCAACCACAGAGGACCAGGCCAATTCAGCGTCAGAGCAGCCAGCCTCCACAGGAACAGAGCGACAAGCCAGCCCAAAAGGAAAGAGTTCTGAAAAATCAGACTATGAAGCAAAAAGAAAGCGCACATTTGTGGTTTCATGGACTAAGGAATTCCCTTGGCTGGAATATGATAACGTGAACTGTGCGCATATTAAACAAATATGTAGGACTGCTTTTTTGCCTTTGCGCAATATCTCTAAAATTAGAAAGGTCTTGTCTCAGAGTGATGCTGAAAAACTAATTCATGCATTTATTTCCTCTAGGCTGGACTATTGTAATTCATTATTATCAGGTTGTCCTAAAAGTTCCCTGAAAAGCCTTCAGTTAATTCAAAACGCTGCAGCTAGAGTACTGACGGGGACTAGAAGGAGAGCGCATATCTCACCCATATTGGCCTCTGTTCATTGGCTTCCTGTTAATTCTAGAATAGAATTTAAAATTCTTCTTCTTACTTATAAGGTTTTGAATAATCAGGTCCCATCTTATCTTAGGGACCTCATAGTACCATATCACCCCAATAGAGCGCTTCGCTCTCAGACTGCAGGCTTACTTGTAGTTCCTAGGGTTTGTAGGAGTAGAATGGGAGGCAGAGCCTTCAGCTTTCAGGCTCCTCTCCTGTGGAATCACCTCCCAATTCGGATCAGGGAGACAGACACCCTCTCTACTTTTAAAATTAGGCTTAAAACTTTCCTTTTTGCTAAAGCTTATAGTTAGGGCTGGATCAGGTGACCCTGAACCATCCCTTAGTTATGCTGCTATAGACTTAGACTGCTGGGGGGTTCCCATGATGCACTGAGTGTTTCTTTCTTTTTTTGCTCTGTATGCACCACTCTGCATTTAGTCATTAGTGATTGATCTCTGCTCCCCTCCACAGCATGTCTTTTTCCTGGTTCTCTCCCTCAGTCCCAACCAGTCCCAGCAGAAGACTGCCCCTCCCTGAGCCTGGTTCTGCTGGAGGTTTCTTCCTGTTAAAAGGGAGTTTTTCCTTCCCACTGTCGCCAAGTGCTTGCTCACAGGGGGTTGTTTTGACCGTTGGGGTTTTTCCGTAATTATTGTATGGCCTTGCCTTACAATATAAAGTGCCTTGGGGCAACTGTTTGTTGTGATTTGGCACTATATAAATAAAATTGATTTGATTTGAACAAAACAATGTTCTGTCAAGTGTGTCGTCAATTCCCTACAATTTCTGACTCCAACAATGCTTTTGTACTTGATACTAGTAATTTAAGGAAAGACCCCATCAGAACCCATGACAACTCCCTGTCACATAAGAAGTAAATTAGTGCCCAGTCTGCAGCTTTATTCCCAGAAGAGACACCAATTGCAAAAACCATACAACACATGAACAAAGCAAGCAGGATATAATGACGAGACTTTTTAGAACAGCATTTTATGTTGCAAAAAGTGAATTGCCAATGGAAAAATTTGGCAGTCTTTGCAAACTTCAAAAAGCAAATGGCATAGATGTAGGTTCTACTTACCACAATGACCATGCCTGCAGAGATTTTATTAGGGCTATAGCAGAAACATCTAGAGACCAGATTCAAAAAGATATCAAAGACAGCAGGTTTTTGTCTGTGCTCGCAGATGGGAGCACAGATGCTGGGGTTATTGAACAGGAGCTGGTTCATGTTAGATATGTAAAGGGAAATGGTGACATATCTACCTACATGGTGAAATGCCAACCAGTCAGAAGCTCAAATGCTGCAGGGGTTCTAGAAGCCATTGATGAAGCTGTGGACCATGTAGGCATCAGGGCAGACACTTGGAAAAAAAAAGTGGTCTGTGCCAATTTTGATGGTGCTGCTGTAATGATTGGAGAAAAAACTGGAGTAGCTGGGCGGCTCAAAGAAAGGGCACCTCACATCATTACTATACGAGGTCTATTAGAAAAGTATCCGACCTAATTATTTTTTTCAAAAACCATATGGATTTGAATCACGTGTGATTACATCAGACATGCTTGAACCCTCGTGGGCATGCGAGAGTTTTTTCACGCCTGTCGGTTACGTCATTCGCCTGTGGGCAGTCTTTGAGTGAGGAGTGGCCCACCCTCTCGATTTTTTCATTGTTTAGGAATGGCTCAGAGACTGCTGCTTTGTTTGATCAAAATCTTTTCAAAACTGTAAGGCACAACTGAGTGGACACCATTCGATAAATTCAGCTGGTTTTCGGTAAAAAATTTTAACGGCTGATGAGAGATTTTGGTCTGGTAGTGTCGCCATAAGGACGGCCCACGGCGCCTGACGGCGATCTGCGCTTCGAGGCGGCAGTGCCTCGCCGTTTCAAGTTGAAAACTTCCACATTTCAGGCTCTGTTGACCCAGTAAGTCGTCAGAGAACAGAGAACTTTCAGAAGAAGTCGGCATGAGGAGTTTATTCAGACATTCCATTGTTAACAGACATTTTGTAATGAAAGAATGTGCGGGCAGAGTCGCATGTCGGGCCGGACCCGACCGCGCGGGGTCGCGACAGGAAAACACCTCAGTTGGAAACCTTAACGGGCAAGTTGGAACATGCCCAAGCTGTTAAACAATTTCTCAGTTACTCACTTGTTGAAAGCCATCAAAAGCTACCTGAATTTTACAAATGGTTTTCAACACGGAGGTGTTTTTCCTGTCGCGGCGCACACAGATTCGCCGAGTTGTCACGGAAACGACTCGGCGAATTTGCGCGCACGTCTCATTACAAAATGTCCTTAAACAGCGGAATGTCCGCATAAAGTCCTCATGCCGGCCTCTTCTGAATCTTCTCTGTTCTCTCACGACGTCCTGGGTGAATTAAGCCTTAAATTAGGATGTTTTCAGGTCGAAACAGGCCGACGACGGCGCCTGGAAGCGCTGCGTGACATCCCGCTCCATGGGAAGTCCTTACACCGACAGAAACACCCCATAATCTCTCATCAGCCGTTAAACTTTTCACCGAAAACCAGCTTAATTTCTTGAATAGTGTCCACTCGGATATTCCTCACAGGTCCAGAAAAAATTTTGATAAAGCAACGCGCGCTGTCTCGAGCAGTGTGTGAAACAAAGGAATTCAGCCGAGAGGGCGGGACCACATCTCACTCAAGGCCTGCCCACAGGGAAATGACGTCACCGACACGCGTGAAAAAACTCACGCATGCGCACGAGGGTTCAAGCATGATTGGTGTAATCGCACGTCATTCAAATCCATATAGTTTTTAAAAAAATAAAAAGGTAGGATACTTTTCTGATAGAACTCGTACATTGTGTGGCACATAAATTAGAGCTGGCAGTGGTGGACAGCATTAAAGGATGCGAGTAGGAGGAAGTGGTGTTACACCAGAAGATGCTGCAAAAGCAAAGGGGATTGCGCAGGAGATGAAAAGGGAGAGATTTATTAGATTTCTGCATTTTATGTTAGATTACAGCACAATCCTTTCCAAATGCAGCACTGAAATGCAGCATGACAAACTGAGCATTATGCGAACAAATCAGTTAGTTGAGAGCACAACATCACACCTAATTAGCCTTAAAACCAAGCCAGGTGAATTTCAAAAATCCCTGGACACCAAACTCACAGTAAATGATGATGAGAGTATTTCTTACAGTGGAACAAAACTCACAAAAAGCCAGCGACCTGTTAGGAGGGGATGTGAAGACAAGGACAAAAGTGCCATTAGTACACTGTTCCTGAAGACACAGTTAAGTACATGGACAACAGATTTAAAAATCTTTCTCAAAGACCCTTGTCTTGCTTCAAAGTTTTTGACCCTTCTACTCTTCCCAGCTCAAGACAAGAGCTGTCAACTTTTGGGGATGAAGAGGTGGACTGTCTTGTCAAACATTTTGACACTTTGCTAAATGAGGAGGAAAAAGGAAAAATTCCAGAAGAATGGATGGATCTAAAAATGTGGCTTTCAGCACACCGTGGTAGCAAACTAGACACCTTGTACAAAGATCTCTTATCTGAGAATCCTGAAAACCTGTCCCATGTGTTGTTGCTAGTGAAGTTAATGCAGACACTAAGTCCATCAACAGCCATTTGTGAGAGAGGATTTTCCTGCATGAACCGTGTGAAAACAGTATACCGCACAAGTCTCCAGGCTGAAACACTGAATGACCTTATGCACATCTCCATAAATGGGGAATCAGTGGAATCCTTTTGTCCTGAGACAGCAATTCATTTCTGAGCACAAAGAGCACAAGACATATTGTACACAAAACAGGAAAAACAGTGAGCAGAGAAGAGGAGACTGTGGCACAAGAGGAAATGTCTGAAGATGATGAGACTCTTCCCTCAACAACAACTGGCATTTTCTAATTTGCCAGAATAATCCATTTTCTTGTTATTGTTCTGTGTTAATAAAAGTTCCAAAAATGTTAATTAGGTTAAATGTGTTATCACTTGCATTAAAACATTAAAAACAAATGGGCCAGTTCATTTCGGGCTACCAAAACCTGAAGAGTGCCTGGCCGAAGGGCTACTAGGGATTTTGAAATTTTGCGAGCCCTGTAAGTGAAAGACAGGGCATTTGCCTCATGCCTATTCTGTAGTATTTTAGAAAACATTGTCTCCAATATGTAGCTGCTAGTTCCTGAAACAAGTGTGAATAGCATAAAAATACCATAATTATAAAATATTTTAAATTTATACAAATTTGTATTACATTGAAGTAGCCCTCATGTATGTTTATTGCTCTTTATTAGCTGGAATTCTCCTGTTTACCTCTTATTTATTCTTAACAGCAATAGTTTAGACCTGAGGGTGAGGCTCACTAAACATCATCACTGATCCTTTATTTTTTGTCCATTTTTCACAGAAGAGTCTACATTCTGCACATGAAAGAATGACACATTGCTTGATATGATTCCTAAAAGGAAAAGTTTATTACAAATGAAGTATATGTGAAAAATTGTGAGAAAATGATGAAAATTGGGGTTAATTTTCAGATTTTTCTGATTATAAATAATAACAAAAATGTTCTTTAAATGCATATTTGAACTTGATGATATCAGTACATGTATTGTGTGTGCCTGGGGTTCATTTTTTGGTAGCCTACCCAACCCACTAAAGAGTTTAAGAGAAAATACCATTTCTCACTATTTTTGGTGAAGCGACCAAAGGTGCATATACAAAAATGGCCACAGTTTCAGCTCGCAATATTTCCAGCAAAGCAGACCACTTATTCAGGTGTCCTTAGGGGTCATACTAAAAGAAAAAAACAAAACAAAAAAAAAAAACAAGAAAAAAGTGTAGCAAGTCGAGCCCGGTCCAACCCCTTTTTTTGAGCTTTTGAGTCGGTGGGGCCCAGACTACTAAGCATGATACATGATCCAAACTATTCCTTTTTAAAACCATATTAACTCAACTAATAATATGCATCATGTTTTACCAAAATTGGAGCAACTTTAGCTTTTGGCCCCTGTACAAACTGACACTGACCTTTGTCACCATTCTTGCTGTTTTTATCCCATAACTCCATAGAATTCAGTCACAGATAGTCCAAAATAGACATTTTTGGAATCTTTATGATCAGGCAAATAATGTGGTATAGTTTTCAATATGATTGGAGCATCTTTTAATTTTGACCTCTGTGTAATTCTTCAACTGACCCTCTACCTGCCTATTGAAAATTCAAGTGGCCAATCGTTTTTTTTCAAAACAAGAATGTCTAATGACACGTTCACACTGGATGACACGCGACCCCACAAATTTGCATCCCTCGCCTGGCGATGGACGCGCCACCATCGCCCAGTGTGTCACTCTGCTTTGGCTGCGAAAATTCGCCCCAATGCATCATCAAATAGGAGGAGCTTCCATTCCATCATTAGCTTCCATAATGACTGACACCAGTGCATGCAGTGCAGGGCAACCATACTGGGAGTAAAAAAAACAAAAACAAACAAAAAAAAATCCACTGGTATGCTCAAAACAGCAAAAGAATAACACTACCAACCTACTTTTCAATCATCTGCACATTAGTGGTATGGCAATGTCTGAAGAAATGTACCCAAACAGCCATATTTGTTTCCTCGAACATACCATTTTATATCAAGCCTGCATCTTTCTTTGAAGTTGGCACTAGTCAATATCTACCCTGCAAATGTTCTGTACAGTATATAGTCAGAAATTTATAACTTCACACCATTGTATAAGTATGATCTTTTTTCTTCAAAAGCCTGACAGACAATTAAATCATCATGTTGCTCTGTAATGCTAACTTTGAATTAATTGCAAAACTCTTTGGTGGTTAGCCATGTGAATTTGTGTCAATGTCAACAACAAATTAAAAGGATGGTTTTTATGTGTCACAAAATGGACAGACAGAGAGAGAGCGAGAGTACTGCTGCTGAAACAATATGTCCACAGAGGTTAATACCTGGACACAGATAATACCGTACATTGGGGTATTTCCGCGTAAGATTATCAAAATGTCAAAATCTCATACCAACTTTGAAAATTTTACAAACAAAAATTATGTGCATTCATCTTGTTGCAATGTATTAAAAATATATTAACTCTAGATATGAACACAGATCATCTTCAAACTTATAGTGAATAACATTCAAAAACAGCCTCCAGTTTTAATTAAATACAACTCCAGCACTAGTTCAGCAACAAAACAAAGACAACACACAGATAATTACAACATTATGAACATTTTCACAATAACTAAATGCAATGTCATTATTACAAGAAAGCATGGTTCTCACCAGCATTATAACAGTGTGACGGCTAAAGGTGCACTGACACGAGCATGCCTGAGACTCATGGGCCTGTCACAGTGGCATATTCGTAGAGCTGCTCATTACAGCCCACTTCACGAGGAGTTTTTTCTCAATATGCAGCAGCATGTTGAGGGCCACGTGCGTAGGACGTAAGAAATTAAACCTGTTTAATTTTCTTCGGCGTACAGCACAGCATGGAGCCTTCACGTGAGTACATGCAGCGCCGTGCTACTGTCCACTACTGTGAGCCCGCCCACGCTGCAACACGGTACTGTGCGCCATTTCACATCTCCCTGTTGTTCTTCTGGAGCTATAAATACTGCAAGATCGTTGCGTCACTTTATCATACTGGACTCATATGAGGAGTGTTTCACTGTGTCGCATTGTTTCATAAAAGCACTCTCTCGCGTGTGCTTCATAATTCTCTGTGTGCAACTGGTGCCCCTCTCGCGTCTTCTCTGTACCCGTTAAAGAAGAGTTTACTCTCCAGCACGACACAGGTCATGATGTGCGGTGAAGCAAAGGCATGCCTGTGTCAGTGCACCTTAAGCATCCCCCAAACCCCTGGCTTTTTAAGGTGATTTTTCAATCCCATTACACTGAGAACAAAATCCTGCTAAGAACTCTGTAAAGGGAAATAACTGTTACCTGCTGGGAGATCAGTGAGGGTTGAAAGTGCTTTGCACAAAGTTTGTACAGTTTATGCAGCTGCTCGGGAGGCTCAGATGCCAAATCTTGCCGATGACAGTTATTCAACCATTCTCTGCATCTGTGAAATACAAGGAGGAAAGAACATACAAAAAGAAGCAATGAGTCAGTTGAAATAAATGCACAGTGCGGACAACAGCCTGTCACAGTCAATATGACTGTTTTTCCACTTTAATTTAGACTCCAGTGAATTTTAATGCTAAAATAAAATTCACAGCACAGCAGTTCTAATAATCATAAAAGGCACAGTAGATA